>NW_023330422.1:227700-314110 GCF_011100685.1 Canis lupus familiaris
CGTGGGCCTCACTTGGACCTGGTGAATCTGGTCCTTACTGGTCCTCACCTGAATGGTAACCAGGTCACCACCTGGGAATCACCTGGACCTGGTGAATTGGTCCCCATCTGGGCCTCACCCAGTCCTGGTGACTTTTTCCCACCGGACTGATGCTGTGGACCTTCTTGGCCTCACCTGGACTGGTGAGTGTGATCCTATGTGGCCTCACCCACATCTGGTGACTCTGGTCTTCACCTGTGGACCATTATGACCTGGATAGTCTGTTCCACAACTGAGCCTCACCTGGACATGATGACTCTGGATGCCCTCTGGGCCTCACCCTGACATGGTGACTCTGGTCCCCATATGGATGTCACCAAGAGCAGGTGAATCGGGTTCTCCTCTAGGCCTCAAGTAGACCTGGGCATTCTGGTCCTCAACTGGGCCTCACCGGGACCTAGTGAATATGCTCCCCACCTGCACCTCATCTGGACCTGGTGACTCTGATTCTACCTGGGCATCATCGGGACATGGTTACTCTATTCCCCACTGGGACTGACCTGATCCTTGTAACTCTGGTCCTGACTTTGGCCTCTTCTGTCCCAGGTGACTCTGGCTCCAACTGGGCCTCACCTCTAACTGGTGACTCTGATCCTAAGCATGGCCTCCCCAGCCTGGTGACTGTGGTTCCCAATGGAACCTCACCTGGACCTCATGTCTCTGGTCCCTCCTGACCCTCACCAGGACCTGGTGTCTCTGGTACCCACCAGGGTAGCATCAGGATATGGTTACACTGTTCACTAACAGTGACCCAGCCGGACCTATTAACTCTGGTCTTCACCTGGGCCAACCTGGACGTGGTGTCACTGGTTCCCACCAGGGTCTCACCTTGACATGGTGAGTCGGATCCCCACCTGGTCCTCACCTGTAACTGGTGATTCTCGTTCCCAAATGGACATCATATGCACCTGGTGGATGTAGTTTTTCTAGCTTCTCATGTACCTCGTGACTCTGGTCCCCACCAGGGCCTCACCGAGACCTGGTGTGTGTGGTTGCCACCTGCACCTCACCTGGACCTTGTGATTCTGGTCTGCACCTGAGACTACCCTGGATTTGGTGACTCTGGTCCCCACCTGGTCTTCACCTGGATTTGGGGTCTCCGGTCCCCATCTGGGCCTCACCTGGCCCTGTTGACCATGGTCCTCAACTGGGCAAAATTGGGACACGGTGACTGTATTCCACAACTGGAGCTCACCTGGACCAGGTCACTCTGGACCCCCTCTGGGTCTCACCGTGCCCTAGTGACTGTGAACCCCACTTTGGCCTGACTTGGACCTGCTGACCCTGGTTGCCACCTACGCCAGACCTCGAACTGTTGACTCTGGTTCTTTCAAGGGCCTCCCCTGGACCTGGTGATCCTTGTCCCCACCTGCTCCTCAACTGGACGTGGTTGCTCTTGTCACCACCGGGGACTCACCTGGACCTGCTTACTGTGTTCCACACCTGGGCCTCAAGTAGACCTGTTGACCATGGTCCCAAAGCCGGCCTCACTTGGACCTGTTGCCTCTGACCCCCACCGGGGCCTCACGTGTAACTTGTAACTCTGGTCCTCACCTGGGGCTCATCTGGACCTAGTGACTCTGGTCCCCACCTGGGCTTCACGTGGATCTGGTGATTCTGGTCCCCACCTGGACTTCACCTGGATCTGGTGACTCTGTTCCCCACCTGGACCTCTCCTGGACCTGGTGACTCTCTTTCCAACATGGACCTCACCTGGATCTGGTGACTCTGGTCCTCAGTTTGGCCTGCCCTGGACCTGGTGTCTCTCGTCCCTACTTTGACCTAACTCAGAATGCTGAATCTTGCCAAACCGAGGACGCACCCAAACCTGGTGACACTTGTCCCCAACTATGCCTCAATTCGACCTGATGAATCTGGTAATCACGTGGGCCTCACATGGACCTGGGACTCAGCTGGATAGAGTGGCTCTTGTTCCCACAATAGCCTCACCTGATACTGGTGACTGGGTTCTTTTTCTATGGCTCACCAGGACCTAGTGATTCTGTTCCCCATCTGAGCCTGCATGGCCCTAGTGACTCTGGTCCTCACCCAGGCATCATTGGGACCCGGATAATCTATTCCACACCTGGGCCTCACTTTGACCAGGGACCTCTGACCCATTCTGGGCCTCAAACTAAACTGGTTACTCTGGTTCCCCCTCTGGGCCTCACCCTTACCTGGTGACTCTGGACACCCCTTGGGCTTCACGTAGGCCTGGTGTATCTGTTCCTTATCTGGTCCGCACCTGGATCTGGTGACTGTTCGCCACCTGGGCATCACCTGGACTTGGTGAATCCTGTTGCCCCCTGCGCCTCACCTGGACCTTGTGACTGTGGTCTCACCTGGACCGCACCTGGATCTGGTGGCTCTGGTTCCCATATGGGGCTCTCCTTGACCTGGTTCCTGTGGTGCCCTTGACCTCTCCTGGAACACAATGACTCTGATCCATATTTGGGCCTCTCCTGGACCTGTTGACTCTGGTCCTTACCTGGGCATCATTGGGACCTGGATACTCTCTTATATACCTGGGCCTCACCTGGACCTGGTGACTGTGGTCCCACCTGGGCCTCACCTGGACGAGGTGACTGGTTCCCACAGGGACCTCACCTGGACCTGGTGACTCAGGTCCTCTTATGGGCATCATGGGACCTGGTTTCTCAGTTCCACATCGTGGCCTCACCTTGACCTAGTGATTCTCGTCCCGCTCTGGGCCTCACCCTGACGTGGTGACTCTGGTCCTCACCTGGATATCACCAGAACCGGTGACTCTGGTTCCCCTCTGGGACCCACCCTGAGCTGGGGACACCGGTCCACAACTGGGCCTCAATAGGACCTGGTGAATCTCCTCCTCACTTAGGCCTTGTCTATACCTTGTGACGCTTTTCCCACCTGGCATCAATGGGACATGGTTACTCTGTTCCTCACCTGGGCCTCACCTGGACATGATAACTTTGCTCCACACTTTGGCCTCAGCTGGTCCTGATGACTCTGGTCCCACCACCTAGGCCTTCTTCTGGACCTGGAGACTGGTCCCCACCTGGGGCACACCTGGACCTGGTGACTCTCGTTCCCACATGAACCACACCTAGACCTGGTGCCTGTGGTGTTCTTGTAGACTCACATTTACCTGGTGACTCCGGTCCCCACTAGGGCCTCACCTGGATCTGGTGACTCTGGCCTGCAGGTTGGCCTCACCTGGACTTAGTGAGTGTGTTTGTCACCTGTGTCTCACCCATACCTGGTGACTCAGGTCTCCACGTGGGCCTCTTGGACCTGGTGAATCTGGTCCTTACCTGGTCCTCTCCCAGACCCGGGGACTCTGGTCACCACCTCGGCCTCACCTGGACCTGGTGAATCTGGTCCCCATCTGGGCCTCACCCGGTCCTGGTGACTTTGTTCCGCACCTGGACCTGATTGCTGTGGACTCTTTCTTGGACTCACCTGGAACTGGTGACTCTGATCCTATCTGCGCGTCACCCAGACCTGGTGACTCTGGTCCTCTCCTGGGCATCATTGGTGTCTGGTTACACTGTTCCACACCTGAGCCTCACCTGGATGATGACTCTGGAACCTCTCTGGGCCTCACCCTGACCTGGTGACTCTGGTCCCCATTAGGATGTAACCTGGACCAGGTGATTTTGGTACCCCTCTAGGCCTCAACCAGATCTGGTGACTCTGGTTTTCAACTGGACCTCACCTGGACCTAGTGAATATGCTCCATCTGGGCTTCATTTGGACCTGGTGACTGTCGTACCTACCTGGGCATCATCGGAACATGGTTCCACTGCATGGCCTGCGGGTTGACCTCACCTGCACCTGGTAACTCTAGTCCCTACCTGGGCATCATCGGGACATATTTCCTCTGCATGGCGTTCAGGTTTTCCTCACCTGGACCTGGTGACTCTCGTTCCCACATGAACCACACCAGGACCTGGTGACTGTGTTGTTCTTGTAGAATCACTTTTAACTGGGGACTTCAGTCCCCACTAGGGCCTCACGTGAATCGGGTGACTTGGCCTGCAGGTTGGCCTCACATGGACCTGGTTAGTGGGGATGCCACTTGGGCCTCACCCATACCTGGTGACTCAGGTCTCCACGTGAGCCACTTGGACCTGGTGAATCTGGTCCTTACCTGGTCCTCTCCCAGACACGGGGACTCTGGTCACCACCTGGGCCTCACCTGGACCTGGTGAATCCGGTCCCCATCTGGGCCTCACTCAGTCCTGGTGACTTTGTTCCCCACCTTGACCTCATTGCTGTGGACTCTTTCATTGCCTCACCTGGACCTGGTGACTCTGATCCTATCAGCGTGTCACCCAGACCTGGTCACTCTGGTCCTCACCTGGGCATCATTGGTACCTGGTGACTCTGTTCCACAGCTGAGCCTCACCTGGACATGAGGATCTGGACTCTCGAACCACTCTGGGTCTCACCCTGACCTGGTGACTCTGGTCCCTATCTGGATGTCCCCTGGACCAGGGGATTCTGGTACTCCTCTGGACCTCAACCAGTTCTGGTGACTCTGGTCCTCAACTGGGCCTCACCTGGACCTAGTGAATATGATCCATCTGGGCGTCATTTGGAACTGGTGACTCTGGTCCCTACGTGGGCATCATCAGTAGATTGATCCACTGCATGGCCTGCAGGTTGGCCTCAGCTGGACCTAGTAACTCTGGTCCCTACCTGGGCATCATCGGGACTCGCTTTCTCTGCATGGCCTGCAGGTTGGGCTCACCTGGACCTGGTGAGTGGGGTTGCCACCTGGGGCTCACCCATACCTGGTGACACAGGACCCCACGTGGGCCTCACTTGGACCTGGTGAATCTGGTCCTTAACTGGTCCTCACCCGGAACTCGTAACTCTGGTCACCACCTGGCTTCACCTGGACGTGGTGAATCTGGTCATCATCTGGGCCTCACCCAGTCCTGGTGACTTTGTTCCCCACCTGTACCTGATTGCTGTGGACTCCTTCTTGGCCTCACCTGGAACTGGTGACTCTGATCCTAACTGGGCCTCACCAAGATCTGGTGAATCTGGTCCTCACCTGTGGACAATTATGACCTGGATTCTCTGTTCCACACCTGAGACTCACCTGGACATGATGACTCTGGATCCCCTCTGGGCCTCACCCTGACATGGTGACTCTCGTCCCCACCTGGATGTCACCTAGACCAGGTGAATCTGGTACCCGTTAGGACTCAACTACACCTGGTGACACTGGTCCTCAACTGGGCCTCACCGGGACCTCGTGAACATGCTCCCCACCTGCGCCACATCTGGACCTGGTGACTCTGATTCTACCTGGGCATCATCGGGACATGGTTACTCTATTCCCCACTGGGACTGACCTGATCCTGGTAACTCTGGTCCTGACTTTGCGTCTTCTGTAACAGGTGACTCTGCCTCCACCTGGGCCTCACCAGTAACTGGTGACTGTGATCCTAAGCATGGCCTCACCTGACCTGGTCTCTGTGGTTCCCATCGGGACCTAACCTGGACCTCATGTCTCTGGTCACACCTGGGCCTCACCAGGATCTTGTGTCTCTGTACCCACCTGGGTAGCATCAGGATATGGTTACACTGTTCACTAACATTGACCCAGCCGGACCTATTAACTCTGGTCTTCACCTGGGCCACACCTGGTCATGGTGACACTGGTTCCCACCTGGGTCTCATGTGGACATGGTGAGTCGGATCCCCACCTGGTCCTCACCTGTAACAGGTGATATTCGTTTCCACATGGACATCATCTGGACCTGGTGGCTGCAGTGTTTCTAGGTTCTCATGTACTTCGAGACTCTTGTCCCCACCAGGGCCTCACCGGGACCTGGTGAGTGTGGTTGCCACCTACACCTCACCTGGACCTGGTGATTCTGGTCTGCACCTGAGACTACCCTGGATCCTGTGACTGGTCCCCACATGGGCTTCACCTGGATTTGGGGACTCCAGTCCCCATCTGGGCCTCACCTGGCCTTGTTGAACATAGTCCTGAACTGGAAAAATTTGGGACCCGGTGACTGTGTTCCACAACTGGACCTCACCTGGACCAGGTGACTCTGGTCCCCCTCTGGGTCTCACCGTGCCATAGTGACTGTGAACCCCACTTTGGCCTGACTTGGACCTGCTGACCCTGGTTGCCACCTATGCGTGACCTCGAACTGTTGACTCTGGTTCTTTCAAAGGCCTCCCCTAGACCTGGTGATCCTGGTCCCCTCCTGGGCCTCACCGGACGTGGTGACTCTTGTCACCACCATGGACTCTCCTTGACCTGATTACTGTGTTCCACACCTGGGACTCAAGTAGACCTGTTAACCATGGTCCCCAAGCCAGCCTCACATGGACCTGTTGCTTCTGATCCCCACCGGGGCCTCACGTGTACCTGGTAACTCTAGACCCCACCTGGGCTTCACCTGGAACTGCTGGCTCTGGTCCCCACCTGGATTTCACCTGGAAGTGGTGACTCTGGTCCACACCTGGACCTCTCCTGGACCTATTGACTCTCTTTCCAACATGGAACTCTCTTGGATCTGGTGACTCTGATCCTCATTTTGGCCTCACATGGACCTCGTGTCTCTCGTACCCACTTTGATCTAACTCAGAACTGCTGAATCTTGCCCCACCTAGGCCGCACCCAGACCTTGTGACTCTTGTCCCCAGCTATGCCTCAATTCGACCTGATGAATCTGGTCCTCCCGTGGGCCTCACATGGACCTGGGACTCAGCTGGATAGAGTGGCTCTGGTTCCCACAAGGCGCTCACCTGATACTGGTGACTGTGTTGTTATTCTATGCCTCACCAGGACCTAGTGATTCTGTTCCCCATCTGGGCCTGCATGGACCTAGTGACTCTGGTTCTCACCCAGGCATCATTGGGACCTGGATACTCTATTCCACACCTGGGCCTCACTTTGACCAGGGACCTCTGGTCCCATTCTGGGCCTCAAACTAAACTGGTTACTCTGGTTCCCCCTCTGGGCCTCACCCTTACCTGGTGATCTGGTCACCCCTTGGGCTTCACTTGGCCCTGGTGAATCTGGTCCTTAGCTGGTCCGCACCTGGATCTGGTGACTGGTCGCCTCCTGGGCCTCACCTGGACTAGGTGAACCCTATTGCCACCAGCGCCTCACCTGGACCTTGTAACTGTGATCCCAAGTGGACCTCACCTCGATCTGGTGGCTCTGGTTCCCATATGGGGCTCTCCTGGTCCTGGTTCCTGTGGTCTCCATCTGGCCTCACCTGGAACCCAATGACTCTGATCCATATTTGGGCCTCTCCTGGACCTGTTGACTCTGGTCCTTACCTGGGCATCATTGGACCTGGATACTCTCTTATATACCTGGGCCTCACCTGGACCTGATGACTGTGGTCCCACCTGGACCTCACCTGGATGAGGTCACTGGTTGCCAGAGCGACCTCACATGGACCTGGTGACTCAGGTCCTCAAATGGGCATCATAGTTTCTCAGTTTCTCATGGTTTCTCAGTTCCACATCGGGGACTCACCTGGACCTAGTGATTCTCGTCCCCCTCTGGGCCTCACCCTGACGTGGTGACTCTGGTCCCCAGCTGGATATCACCAGAACCGGGTGACTCTGGTGCCCCTCTAGGACTCACCCGGTGCTGGGGACACTGGTATTCAACTGGGCCCCAACAGGACCTGGTGAATCTATTCCTCACTTAGGCCTCATCTGGACCTTGTGACTCTTTTCCCACCTTGCATCAATGGGACATGGTGACTCTGTTCCCCACCTGGGCCTCACTTGTACATGATAACTTTGTTACACACTTTGGCCTCAACTGGTCCTGATGACTATGGTCCCCCCACCTAAGCCACAAACTGCACCTGTTGACTGTGGTCCCCACCTGGGTCTCACCTGGACCTGGTGACTCTCGTTCACACATGAACCATACCTGGACCTGGTGACTGTGGTATTCTTATAGACTAACATTTACCTGTTGACTCCGGACCCCACTAGGGCCTCAAATGTTCTGGTGACTCTGGCCTGCAGGATGGCCTCACCTGTACCTGGTGAGTGGGCCTGCCACCTGTGCCTCACCCATACCTGGTGACACAAGTCCCCACGTGGGCCTCTTGGACCTGTTGAATCTGGTCCTTACCTGGTCCTCTCCCAGACCCTGGGACTCTGGTCACCACCTGGGCCTCACCTGGACCTGGTGAATCTGGTCCCCATCTGGGCCTCACCTGGACCTGGTGAATCTGGTCCCCATCTGGGCCTCACCCAGTCCTGGTGCCTTTGTTCCCCACCTGGACCTGATTGCTGTAGACTCTTTCTTGGCCTCACCTGGAACTGGTGACTCTGATCCTAACTGCGAATCACCCGGACCTGGTGACTCTGGTCCTCACCTGGACATCATTGGTACCTGGTAACTCCGTTCCACGCCTGAGCCTCACCTGGACATGATGACTCTGAAACCTCTCTGGGCCTCACCCTGACCTGGTGACTCTGGTCCCCATCTGGATGTCACCTGGACCAGGTGATTCTGGTACCCCTCTAGGCCTCAAGCAGATCTGGTGACTCTGGTCCTCAACTGGGTCTCACCTTGCCCTAGTGAATATGCTCCATCTGGGCCTCATTTGGACTTGGTGACTCTGGTCCCTACCTGGGCATCGTTGGGACATGTTTCCACTGCATGGCCTGCAGGTTGGCTGCACCTGGAACTGTGAGTTGGATTGCCACCTGGGCCTCACCCAATACTGGTGACACAGGTCCCCACGAGGGCCTCACTTGGACCTGCTGAATGTGGTCCTTACCTGGTCCTCACCCGGAACTGGTAAGTCTGGACATCACTTGGGAATCACCTGGACCTGGTGGATCTGGTCACGATCTGGGCTTCACCCAGTCCTGATGACTTTGTTCCCCACCTGGACCTGATTGCTGTGGACTCCTTCTTGGCCTCACCTGTAACTGGTGACTCTGATCCCAACTGGGCTTCACCCAGATCTGGTGACTCTGGTCCTCACCTGTGGACCAGTATGACCTGGATACTCTCTTCCACACCTGAGCCTCACCGGGACATGATGACTCTGTATCCCCTCTGGGCCTCACCCTGACATGGTGACTCTGGTCCCCATCTGGATGTCACCTAGACCAGGTGAATCTGGTACCCCTCTAGGCCTCAACTAGACCTGGTGGCTCTGGTCCTCAACTGGGCATTACCGGGACCTAGTGAGCATGCTCCCCACCTGCGCCACATCTGGCCCTTGTGACTCTCTTTCTACCTGGGCATCATCGGGACATTGTTACTGTATTCCCCACTGGGACTGACCTGATCCTGGTAACTCTGGTCCTGACTTTGGCCTCTTCTGTACCAGGTGACTCTGGCTCCAACGGGGCCTCACTTGTAACTTGTGACTCTGATCTTAAGCATGGCCTCACCAGACCTGATCTCTGTGGTTCCCATTTGGACTTCACCTGGACCTCATGTCTCTGGTCCCACCTGGGCCTCACCAGGACCTGGTGTCTCTGGTACCCACCTGGGTAGCCTCAGGATTTGGTTACACTGTTCACTAACAGTGACCCAGCTGGACCTATTATCTCTGGTCTTCACCTTTGCCACACCTGGACATGGTGACACTGGTTCTCACCTGGGCCTCACCTGGACATTGTAAGTCGGATCCCCACCTGGTCCTCATGTATAACTGGTGATTCTCGTTCCCACATGGACATAATGTGGAATTGGTGGCTGCAGTGTTTATAGCTTCTCATGTACCTCGTGATTCTGGTCCCCGGCCTCACCGGGACCTGGTGAGTGTGGTTGCCACCTGCATTTCTCCTGGACCTGGTGATTCTAGTCTGCACCTGAGGCTAGCCTGGATCTGGTGACTGTGGTCCCCACCTGGGCTTCACCTGGAATTGGGGATCCCGGTACCCATCTGGGCCTCACCTGGCCCTGTTGACCATGGTCCTCAACTGGGCAAAATTGGGACTCGGTGACTGTGTTCCACAACTGGACCTCACGTGGACAAGGTGACTCTCGTCCCCCTCTGGGTCTCACCGTGCCCTAGTGACTGTGAAACCCACTTTGGCCTGACTTGGACCTGCTGACCCTGGTTGCCACCTGCGCCTGACCTCCAACTGTTGACTCTGGGTCTTTCAAGGTCTTCCCCTGGACCTGGTGATCCTTGTCCCCACCTGGGCCGCACCTGGATGTGGTGACCGTTAACAACCGGGGACTCACCTGGACCTGCTTATTGTGTTCCACACCTGGGCCTCAAGTGGACCTCTTGACCATGGTCCCCAAGCCGGCCTCACATGGACCTGTTGCCTCTGATCCCCGCCGGGGAATCACGTGTACCTGGTAACTCTGGTCCTCACCTGGGCCTTATCTGGACCTAGTGACTCTGGCCCCCACCTGGGCTTCACCTGGATCTGGTGACTCTGGTCCCCACCTGGACTTCACCTGGATATGGTGAATCTGGTCCCCACCTGGACCTCTCCTGGACCTGGTGTCTCTCTTTCGAACATGGACCTCACCTGGATCTGGTGACTCTGGTCCTCATTTTGGCCTCTCATGGACCTGGTTTCTCTCATCCCCACTTTGACCGAACTCAGAATTGCTGAATCTTGCCCCACCTAGGCCGCACCCAGACCTGGTGACTCTTGTCCCCAGCTATGCCTCAATTCTATCTGATGAATCTGGTCCTCACGTGGGCCTCACAAGGGCCTGGGACTCAGCTGGATAGAGTGGCTCTGGTTCCCTCAAGGGGCTCACCTGATACTGCTGACTGTGGTCTTATTCTATGCCTCACCAGGACCTAGTGATTCTGTTCCCCATCTGGGCCTGCATGGCCCTAGTGACTCTGGTCCTCACCCAGGCATCATTGGGACCTGGATACTCTATTCCACACCTGGGCCTCACTTTGACCAGGGACCTCTGGTCCCATTCTGGGACTCAAACTAAAGTGGTTACTCTGGTTCCCTCTCTGGGCCTCACCCTTACCTGGTGACTCTGGTCACCCCTTGGGCTTCAATTGGGCCTGGTGATTCTGGTCCTTAGCTGGTCCTCACCTGGATCTGGTGACTGGTCGCCACCTGGGTCTCACCTGGACTTGGTGAATCCTGTTGCCACCTGCGCCTCACCTGGACCTTGTGACTGTGGTCCCACCTGGACCTCACCTGAATCTGGTTGCTCTGGTTCCCATATGGGATTCTCCTGAACCTGGTCCATGTGGTCTCCATCTGGCATCACCTAGAACACAATGACTCTGAACCATATTTGGGCCTCTCCTGGACCTGTTGACTCTGGTCCTTACCTGGGGATCATTGGGACCTGGATACCCTCTTATATACCTGGGCCTCACCTGGATCTGGTAACTGTGGTCCCACCTGGGCCTCACCTGGACGAGGTGACGGGTTCCCACATGGACCTCACCTGGACCTGGTGACTCAGGTCCTCATATGGGCATCATGGGACCTGGTTTCTCAGTTCCACATCGGGGACTCACCTGGACCTAGTGATTCTCGTCCCCCTCTGGGCCTCACCCTGACGTGGTGACTCTGGTCACCCCTGGATATCACCAGAACCGGGTGACTCTGGTCCCCCTCTGGGACTCTGCCGGAGCTGGGGACACTGGTCCTCAACTGGGCCTCAACAGGACCTGGTAAATCTACTCCTCACTTAGGCCTCGTCTGGACCTTGTGACTCTTTTCCCACCTGGCATCAATGCGACATGGTTACTCTGTTCCCCACCTGAGCCTCACCTGGACATGATAACTTTGTTCCACACTTTTGCCTCAAATGGTCCTGATGAATCTGTTCCCCCCACCTAGGCCTCAATCTGGACCTGGTGACTGTGGTCCCCACCTGGGTCTCACCTGGACCTGGTGACTCTCGTTCCCACATGAACCACACCTGGACCTGGTGACTGTGGTGTTCTTGGAGACTCACATTTACCTGGTGACTCCGGTCTCCACTAGGGCCTCAAATGTTCTGGTGACTCTGGCCTGCAGGCTGGCCTCACCTGACCTGGTGAGTGGGGTTGCCACCAGGACCTCACCCATACCTGGTGACTCTGTACCCACGTGGGCCTCTTGGACCTGTTGAATCTGGTCCTTATCTGGTCCTCTCCCAGACCCGGGGACTCTGGTCACCACCTGGGCCTCACCTGGACCTGGTGAATCTGATCCCCATCTGGGCCTCATCCAGTCCTGCTGGCTTTGTTCGCCACCTGGACCTGATTGTTGTGGTCTCCTTCTTGGCCTCACCTGGAACTGGTGGCTCTGATCGTATCTGCACGTCACCCAGATCTGGTGACTCTGGTCCTCACCTGGGCATCATTGGTACCTGGTGACTCTGTTCCACACCTGAGCCTCAACTGGACATGATGACTCTGGAACATCTCTGGGCCTCACCCTGACCTGGTGTCTCTGGACCCATCTGGATGTCACCTGCACCAGGTGATTCTGGTACCCCTCTAGGCCTCAACCACATCTGGTGACTCTGGTTCTCAACTGGGCCTCACCTGGACCTAGTTAATATGCTCCATCTGGGCCTCATTTGGACCTGTTGCTTCTGAATCCCACCGGGGCCTCACGTGTACCTTGTAACTCTGGTCCTCACCTGGGCCTCATCTGCACCTAGAGACTCTGGTCCTCACCTGGGCGTCACCTGGATCTGGAGACTCTGGTCCCCATCTGGACTTCACCTGAATCTGGTGACTCTGGTCCCCATCTGGACCTCTCCTGGACTTGGTGTCTCTCTTGCCCACTTTGACCTAACTCAGAACTGCTGAATCTTGCCCACCTATTACGCACCCAGACCTGGTGTCTCTTGTCCCTAGCTATTCCTCAATTCGACCTGATGAATCTGGTCCTCACGTGGACCTCACAAGTACCTGGGACTCAGCTGGAAAGAGTGGCTCTGGTTCCCACAAGGGACTCACCTGATACTGCTGACTGTGCTCTTATTCTGTGCCTCACCAGGACCTAGTGATTCTGTTCCCCATCTGGGCCTGCATGGCCTTAGTGACTCTGGTCCTCACTCAGGCATCATTGGGACGTGGATACTCTATTCCACACCTAGGCCTCACTCATACCTGGTGACAAAGGCCCCACTTGGGCCTCACTTGGACCCGGTGAATCTGGTCCTTACCTGGTCCTCACCCGGAACTGCTAACTCTGGTCACCACCTGGGAATCACCTGGGTCTAGTGAATCTGGTCCCCATCTGGGCCTCACCCAGGCTTGGTTTCTTTGCTCCCCACGTGGACCTGATTGTCGTGGACTCCTACTTGGCCTCACCTGGAACTGCTGACTCTGATCCTAACTGGGCCTCACCCAGATCTGGTGACTCTGGTCCTCACCTGTGGACCATTATGACCTGGATACTCTGTTCCACACGTGAGCCTCACCTGGACATGAACTCTGGATCCCCTCTGGTCCTCACCCTGACATGGTGAGTCTGGTCCCAATTTGGATGCCACCTAGACCAGGGGATTCTGGTACCCCTTTAGGCCTCAACTTGACCTGGTGACTCTGGTCCTCAACTGGGCCTCACCGGGACCTAGTCATTATGCTCCCCACCTGCGCCTCATCTGGACCTGGCGACTCTGTTTCTACCTGGGAATCATTGGGACATGGTTACTCTATTCCCCAATAGGACTGCCCTGATCCTTGTAACTCTGGTCCTGACTTTGGCCTCTTCTATACCAGGTGACTCTGGCTCCACCTGGGCCTCACCTGTAACTGGTGACTCTGATTCTAAGCATGGCCTCACGTGACATGGTGACTGTGGTTCCCATCGGGACCTCAACTGGACCTCAGGTCTCTGGTCCCATCTCGGGGTCACCAGGACCTGGTGTCTCTGGTACCCACCTGGGTAGCATCAGGATATGGTAACTCTGTTCACTAACTGTGACCCAGCCGGACCTATTAACTCTGGTCTTCACCTGGGCCACACCTGGACATGGTGACACTGGTTCCCACCTGGGTCTCACCTGGATATGGTGAGTCGGATTCCCACCTGGTCCTCACCTGTAACTGGTGATTCTCGTTCCCACATGGAGATCATGTGGACCTGTTGGATGCAGGGTTTCTAGCTTCTTTTTTTTAATTTTTATTATTTATGATAGTCACAGAGAGAGAGAGAAGCAGAGACATAGGCAGAGGCAGACGCAGGCTCCAGGCACAGGGAGCCCGACGTGGGATTCGATACCGGCTATCCAGGATCGCGCCCTGGGCGAAAGGCAGGCACAAAACCGCTGCGCCACCCAGGGATCCCATGTGTTTCTAGCTTCTCATGTACCTCCTGACTCTGGTCCCCACCAGGGCCTCAACGGCACCTGGTGAATTGGGTTGCCACCTGCACCACACATGGAACTGGTGATTCTGGTCGGACCTGAGACTACCCTGGATCTGGTGACTGTGGTCCCCACCTGGGCTTCACCTGGATTTGGGGACTCCGATCCCCATCTGGGCCTCACCTGGCCCTGTTGACCATGGTCCTCAACTGGGCAAAATTGGGACCCGGTGACTGTGTTCCACAACTGGACCTCACCTGCACCAGGTGACTGGTCCCCCTCTGGGACTCACCGTGCCCTAGTGACTGTGAACCCCACTTTGACCTGACTTGGACCTGCTGACCCTTGTTGCCAACTGCGGCTGACCTCGAACTGTTGACTCTGGTTCTTTCAAGGGCCTCCCCTTACCTGGTGATCCTGGTCCCCACCTGGGCCTCACCTGGACGTGGTGACTCTTCTCACCACCGGGGACTCAACTGGACCTGCTAACTGTGTTCCACACCTGGGCCTCAAGTAGACCTGTTGACCATGGTCCCCAAGCCGGGCTCACATGGACCTGTTGCCTCTGATCCCCACCGGGGCCTCACGTGTACCTGGTAATCTGGTCCTCACCTGGGCCTCATCTGGACCTAGTCACTTTGGTCCCCACCTGGGCTTCATCTGGATTTGGTGACTCTGTCACCTCCTGGGAATCACCTGGGCCTGGTGAATCTGCTCCCCATCTGGGCCCAACCCAGTCCTGGTGACTTTGTTCCCCACCCGGACCTGATTGTTGAGGACTCCTTCTTGGCCTCACCGGGAAATGTTGATTCTGATCATAAGTGGGCCTCACCCAGATCTGGAGACTCTGTTCCTCACCTGTGGACCATTATGACCTGGATACTCTGTTCCACACCTAAGCCTCACATGGACATGATGACTCTGGATCCCCTCTGGGCCTCACCCTGACATGGTGACTCTGGTCCCCATCTGGATGTCACCTAGACCAGGTGAATCTGGTACCCTTCTAGGCCTCAACTAGACCTGGTGATTCTGGTCCTCGACTGGGCCTCACCGGGACCTAGTGAATATGCTCCCCACCTGCGCCTCATCTGGACCTGGTGACTCTGGTTCTACCTGGGCATCATCTGGACTTGTTTACTCTATTCCCCACTGGGACTGACCTGATCCTGGTAACTCTGGTCCTGAGTTTTGGCTCTTCTGTACCAGGTGACTCTGGCTCCACCTGGGCCTCACCTGTAACTGTTGAATCTGATCCAAAGCATGGACTCACCTGACCTGCTGTCTGTGGTGCCCATCGGGACCTCACCTGGTCCTCATGTCTCTGGTCTCACCTGGGCCTCACCAGGACTTGGTGTCTCTCGTACCCACCTGGGTAGCATCAGGATATGGTTACACTGTTCACTAACAGTGACCCAGCCGGACCTATAAACTCTGGTCTTCACCTCGCCACACCAGGACATGGTGACACTGGTTCCCACCTGGGTCTCACCTACACATGGTGAGTCGGATCCCCACAGGGTCCTCAACTCTAACTGGTGATTCTCGTTCCCACATGGACATCATGTGGACCTGGTGGCTGCAGTGTTTCTAGCTTCTCATGTACCTCGTGACTCTGGTCCCCAACAGGGCTTCACCGGGACATAGTGAGTGTGGTTGCCACCTGCACCTCACCTGGAACTGGTGATTCTGGTCTGCACCTGAGACTACCCTGGATCTGGTGACTATGGTCCCAACCTGGGCTTCACCTGGATTTGGGCACTCCGATTCACATCTGGGCCTCACCTGGCCCTGTTGACCATGGTCCTCAACTGGGCAAAATTGGGAACCGGTGACTGTGTTTCACACCTGGACATCACCTGGACGAGGTGACTCTGGTTCCCCTCTGAGTCTCACCGTGCTCTAGTGACTGTGAACCCCACTTTGGCCTGACTTGGACCTGCTGACTCTGGTTGCCACCTGCGCATGACTTCGAACTTTTGACTCTGGTTCTTTCAAGGGCCTCCCCTGTACCTGGTGAAACTGGTTCCCACCTGGGCCTCACCTGGACCTGGTGACCCTTGTCACCACTGGGGACTCACTTGGACCTGGTTACAGTGTTCCACACTGGACTTCAAGTAGAACTATTGACCATGGTCCCCAAGCCGGCCTCACATGGACCTGTTGCCTCTGATACCTATCATCGCCTCACGTGTACCTGGTAACTCTGGTCCTCACCTGGGCCTCATATGGACCTAGTGACTCTGGTCCCACCTGGGATTCACCTGGATCCGGTGACTCTGGTCCCCACCTGGACTTCACCTGGACCTGGTGACTCAGGTCCTCATATGGGCATCATGGGACCTGGTTTCTCAGTTCCACATCGGGGCCTCACCTGGACCTAGTGATTCTCGTCCGACTCTGGGCCTCACCCTGACGTGCTGACCCTGGTAACCACCTGGATATCACCAGAACCGGGTGACGCTGGTCCCCCTCTGGGACTCTCCTGGAGCTGGGGACTCTGGTCCTCAACTGGGTCTCAACAGGACCTGGTGAATCTACTCCTCACTTTGACCTCGTCTGGACCTGTGACTCTTTTCCAACCTGACATCAATGGGACATGGTTACTCTGTTCCCCAACTGGGCGTCACCTGGACATGATAACTTTACTCCACACTTTGCCCTGAACTGGTCCTGATGACTCTGGTCCCCCCACCTAGGCCTCAATCTGGACCTGGTGACTGTGGTCCCCACCTGGGTCTCACCTGGACATGGTGACTCTCGTTCCCACATGCACCACACCTGGACCTGGTGACTGTGGTGTTCTTGTAGACTCACATTTACCAGGTGATTCCGGTCCCCACTAGCGCCTCACCTGGATCTGGTGACTCTGGCCTGCAGGCTGGCCTCACCTGGACCTGGTGAGTGGGGTTGCCACCAGGACCTCACCCATACCTGGTGACTCTGTCCCCACGTGGGCCTCTTGGACCTGGTGAATCTGGTCCTTACCTGGTCCTCTCCCAGACCCGGGGACTCTGGTCACCACCTGGGCCTCACCTGGACCTGGTGAATCTGGTCCCCATCTGGGCCTCACCCAGTCCTGGTGGCTTTATTCCCCACGGGGAAGTGATTGCTGTGGACTCCTTCTTGGCCTCACCTGGAACTGGTGACTCTGATCCTATCTGCTCGTCCCCCAGAACTGGGGACTCTGGTCCTCACCTGGGCATCATTGGTACCTGGTGACTCTGTTCTACACCTGAGCCTCACCTGGACATGATGACTCTGAAATCTCTATGGGCCTCACCCTGACCTGGTGACTCTGGTCCCCATCTGGATGTCACAGGGGATTCTGCTACCCCTCTAGGTCTCAACCAGATATGGTGACTCTGGTCCTCAACCTGGCCTCACCTGGACCTAGTGAATATGATCCATCTTGACCTCATTTGGACCTGGTGACTCTGGTCCCTACCTGGGCATCATAGGGATATTGTTCCACTGCATGGCCTGGAGGTTGGCGTCACCTGGACCTTGTAACTCTAGTCCCTACCTGGGTAACATCGAGACATGGTTCCACACATGGCTTGCAGGTTGGCATCACCTGGGCCTGGTAACTCTAGTCCCTAACTGGGCATCATCGGGTCACGGTTCCTCTGCATGGCCTGCAGGTTGGCATCACCTGGACCTGGTGTCTCTCGTCCCCACTTTGACCAACTCAGAACTGCTGAATCTTGCCCCACCTAGGCCGCACCCAGACCTGGTGACTCTTGTCCCCAGCTATGCCTCAATTCGAACTGATGAATCTGGTCCTCACGTGGGCCTCACAAGGACCTGGAACTCAGCTGGATATAATGGCTCTGGATCCCACATGGGGCTCACCTGATACTGCTGACTGTGGTCTTATTCTATGCCTCACCAGGACCTAGTGATTCTGCTCCCCATCTGGGCCTGCATGGCCCTATTTACTCTGGTCCTCACTCAGGCATCATTGGGACCTGGATACTCTATTCCACACTGGGCCTCACACTGACAAGGGACCTCTGATCCCATTCTGGGCCTCAAACTAAACTGGTTACTCTGGTTCCCCCTCTGGCCTCAACCTTACCTGGTGACTCTGGTCACCCCTTGGGCTTCACTTGGGCCTGCTGAATCTGGTCTTTAGCTGCTCCTCACCTGGATCTGGTGACCGGTCGACACCTGGGCCTCACCTGGACTTGGTGAATCCTGTTGCCACCTGTGCCTCAACTGGACCTTGTGACTATGGTCCCACCTGGAACTCACCTGGATCTCGTGGCTCTGGTTCCCATATTGGGCTCTCCTTAGCCTGGTTCCTGTGGTGTCCATCTGGCCTCACCTGGAACACAATGACTCTGATCCATATTTGGGCCTCTCCTGGACCTGTTGACTCAGGTCCTTACCTGGGCATTATTGGGACCTGGATACTCTCTTATATACCTGGGCCTCACCTCGACCTGGTGACTGTGGTCCCACATGTGCCTCACCTGGTCGAGGAGATTGGTTCCCACAAGGACCTTACCTGGACCTGGTGACTCAGGTCCTCATATGGGCATCATGGGACCTGGTTTCTCAGTTCCACATCGGGGCCTCACCTGGACCTAGTTATCTCGTCCCCCTCTGCGCCTCACCCTGACATGGTGACTCTGGTCCCCACCTGGATATCACCGGAACCGGGTGACACTGGTCCCCCTGTGGCACTCACCCGGAGCTGGGGACTCTGGTGCTCAACTGGGCCTCAACAGGACCTGGTGAATCTACTCCTCACTTAGGCCTCTTCTGGACCTTGTTACTCTTTTCCCACCTGGCATCAATGGGACATGGTTACTCTCTTCCCCACCTTGGCCTCACCTGGACATGATAACTTTGCTCCACACTTTGGCCTCAACTGGTCCTGATGACTCTGGTCCCCTCACCTAGGCCTCAATCTGGACCTGATGACTGTGGTCCCCACCGGGGTCTCACCTGGACCTGGTGTCTCTCGTTCCCACATGAACCACACCTGGACCTGGTGACTGTGTTGTTCTTGTAGACTCACATTTACCTGGTGACTCCGGTACCCACTAGGGCCTCACTGGGATCTGGTGACTCTGGCCTGCAGGTTGGCCTCACCTGGACCTGGTGAGTGGGGTTGCCACCTGGGCCTCACCCATAATTGGTGACTCAGGTCCACACGTGGGCCTCTTCTACCTGGAGAATCTGGTCCTTACTTGGTCCTCTCCTAGACCCGGGGACTCTGGTCACCACCTGGGTTTCACCTGGACCTGGTGAATCTGGTACCCATCTGGGCCTCACACAATCCTGGTGACTTTGTTCCCCACCTGGACCTGATTGCTGTGGACTCCTTCTTGGCCTCACCTGGAACTGGTGACTCTGATCCTATCTGCGCGTCACCCAGACTTGGTGAATCTCGTCGTCATCTGGGCCTCATTGGTACCTAGTGACTCTGTTCCACACCTGAGCCTCACTTGGACATGATGACTCTGGAACCTCTCTGGGCCTCACCCTGACCTGGTGACTCTGGTCCCCATCTGGATGTCACCTGGACCAGGTGATTCTGGTACGCTTATAGGGCTCAACCAGATCTGGTGACTCTGCTCCTCAACTGGGCCTCACCTAGAACTAGTGTATATGCTCCATCTGGGCCTCATTTGGACATGGTGATTCTGATCCTTACCTCGGCATTACCGGGACATGGTTCCACTGCATGGCCTGCAGGTGTGCCTCACCTGGACCTGATAACTCTAGACCCCACCTGGGCATCTTCGGGACACGGTTCCTCGGCATGGCCTGCATGTTGGCCTCACTTGGACCTAGTGAGTGGGGTTGTCACCTGAGACTCACCCATGCCTGGTGACACAGGTCCCAACGTGGGCCTCACATGGACCTGGTGAATCTGGTCCTTCCCTTGTCCTCACCCGGTACTGGTAACTCTGGTCATCACCTGGGAATCACCTGGACATTGTGTTCTGGTCCCCATTGGGCCTCATCCAGTCCAGGTGACTTTGTACCCACCTAGACCTGATTGCTGTGTACTCCTTCTTGGCCCTCACCTGGAACTAGTGACTCTGATCCTAACTGGGCCTCACCCAGATCTGGTGACTCTGGTCCTCACATGTGGACCATTATGACCTGGATACTCTGTTCCACACGTGAGCCTCACCTGGACATGATGCCTCTGGATCCCCTCTGGGCCTCAGCCTGACATGTTGACTCTGGTACCCATCTGGATGTCACCTAGACCAGGTGAATCTGGTACCCCTCTAGGCTTCAAGTAGACCTGGTGACTCTGGTCCTCAACTTGGGCTAACCGGGACCTAGTGAATATGCTCCCCAACTGCTCCTCATCTGGACCTGGTGACTCTGGTTCTAACTGGGCATCATCGGGACATGGTTACTCTATTCCACACTGGGACTGACCTGATCCTGGTAACTCTGGTGCTGACTTTGGCCTCTTCTGTACCAGGTGACTCTGGCTCCACCTGGGCCTCACCTGTAACTGGTGACTCTGATCCTAAGCATGGCCTCACCTGACCTGGTGACTGTGGTTCCCATCGGGACCTCACCTGGACCTCAGGTCTCTGGTCCCTCCTGGAACTCAGCAAGACCTGGAGTCTCTGTTCCCCACCTGAGTAGCATCAGGATATGGTTACACTGTTCACTAACAGTGACCCACGCGCACCTATTAACTCTGGTCTTCACCTGGTCCACACCTGGACATGGTGACACTGGTTCCCACCTGGGTCTCACCTGGACATGGTGAGTCGGATCCCCACCTGGTCCTCACCTGTAACTGGTGATTGTCGTTCCCACATGGACATCATGTGGACCTGGTGGCTGCAGTGTTTCTAGCTTTTCCTGTACCTCATGACTCTGGTCCCCACCAGGGCCTAACCAGGACCTGGTGAGTGTGGTTGCCACCTGCACCTCACCTGGATCTTGTGATTCTGGTCTGCACATGAGACTATCCTCGATCTGGTGACTGTGGTCTCCACCTGGGCTTCACCTGCATTTGGGGACTCCGGTCCCCATCTGGGCCTCACCTGGTGTTGTTGACCATGGTCCTCAACTGGGCAAAATTGGGACCCGGTGACTGTGTTCCACAATTGGACCTCAACTGGACCAGGAGACTCTGGTCCCCCTCTGGGTCTCACCGTGCCCTAGTGACTGTGAAACGAACTTTGTACTGACTTGGGCCTGCTGACCATGGTTGCACCTGCGACTGACGTCGAACGGTTGACTCTGGTTCTTTCAAAGGCCTCCCCTGAAACTGGTGATCCTGGTCCCCACCTGGGCCTCACCTGGACGTGGTGACTCTTGTCACCACCGGGGACTCACCTGGACCTGGTTACTGTGTTCCACACCTGGGCCTCAAGTCGACATGTTGACCATGGTCCCCAAGGCGGCCTCACATGGACCTGTTGCCTCTGATTCCCACCGGGGCCTCACGTGTACCTGCTATCTCTGGTCCTCACCTGGGCCTCATCTGGACCTAGTGACTCTGCTCCCCACCTGGGCTTCACCTGGATCTGGTGACTCTGGTCCCCACCTGGATGTCACCTGGAACTGGCGACACTGGTCCATACCTGAACCTCTCCTGGACCTGGTGACTCTCTTTCCAACATGGACCTCACTTGCATCTGGTGACTCTGGTCCTCAGGTTGGCCTCACCTGGACCTGGTGAGTGGGGTTGCCACCTGGGACACACCCATACCTGGTGACTCAGGTCCCCACGTGTGCCTCTTGGACCTGGTGAATCTGGTCCTTACCTGGTCCTCTACTAGACCCGGGGACTCCGGTCACCACCTGGGCCTCACCTGGACCTGGTGAGTGAATCTGCTCCCCATCTGGGCCTCACCCAGTCCTGGTGACTTTGTTCCACACCTGGACCTGATTGCTGTGGACTCTTTCTTGGCCTTACCTGGAACTGGTGGCTCTGATCCTATCTGCACGTCACCCAGATCTGGTGACTCTGGTCCTCACCTGGGCATCTTTGGTTTTGGTGACTCTGTTCCACACCTGAGCCTCACCTGCACATGATGACTCTGGAACCCCTCTGGGCCTCACCCTGACCTGGTGACTCTGGACCCATTTGGATGTCACCTGGACCAGGTGATTCTGGTACCCCTCTAGGCCTCAACCAGATCTCGTGACTCTGGTCCTCAACTGGGCCTCACCTGGACCTAGTGAATATGCTCCATCTGGGCCTCATTTGCTCCTGGTGACTCTGGTCCCTACCTGAGGATCATCGGGACATGGTTCCACTGCATGGCCTTAAGGTTGGCCTCACCTGGACCTGGTAACTCTGGTCCCTACCAGGGCATCATCGGGACACGGTTCCTCTACAAGGCCTGCAGGTTGGCCTCACCTGGACCTGGTGAGTGTGGTTGCCACCTGGGCCTCACCCTTACCTGGTGACAAAGGTCCCAACGTGGGCCTAGATTGGACCTTGTGAATCTGGTCCTTACCTTATCCTCACACGGAACTGGTAACCCTGGTCACCACCTGGGCCTCACCTGGACCTGGTGAATCTGGTCCCCATTTGTGCCTCACCAAGTCCTGGTTTCTTTGTTCCCCACCTGGACCTGATTGCTGTGGACTCCTTCTTGGCCTCACCTGGAAATGGTGACTCTGATCCTAACTGGGCCTCAGCCAGATCTGGTGACTGTGGTCTTCACCTGTGGACCATTATGACCTTGATACTCTGTTCCACGCCTGAGCCTCACCTGCACATGATGACTCTGGATCCCCTCTTGGCCTCACCCTGACATGGTGACTCTGGTCCCCATTTGGATGTCACATAGACCAGGTGAATCTGGAACCCCTCTAGGCCTCAACTAGACCTGGTGACTCTGGTCCTCAACTGGGCCTCACCGGAACCTAGTGAATATGCTTCCCACCTGCGCCTCATCTGGACCTGTTGACTCTGGTCCTTACCTGGGCATCATTGGGACCATGATACTCTCTTATATACCTGGACCTCACCTGGACCTGGTGACTGTGGTCCCACCTGGGCCTCACCTGGACGAGGTGACTGGTTCCCACAGGGACATCACCTGGACCTGGTGACTCAGGTCCTCATATGGGCATCATTCACCTGGTTTCTCAGTTCCACATCGGGGCTTCACCTGGTCCTAGTGATTCTCGTCCCGCTCTGGGCCTCACAGTGACGTGGTCACTCTGGTCCCCACCTATATATAACCAGAACCGGGTGACTCTTGTCCCCCTCTGGGACTCACCCAGAGCTGGGGACAGTGGTCCTCAACTGGTCCTCAAAAGGACCTGGTGAATCTACTCCTCACTTAGGCCTCGTCTGGACCTTGTGAATCTTTTCTCACCTGGCATCAATGGGACATGGTTACTCTGTTCCCCACCTGGGACTCACCTGGACATGATCACTTTGCTCCACACTTTGGCCTTAACTGGTCCTGATGACTCTGGTCCCCCCACCTAGGCCTCAATCTGGACCTGGTGACTGTGGTCCCCAGCTGGGTCTCACCTGGACTGGTTACTCTGGTTCCCACATGAACGACACTGGCACTGGTGACTGTGGTGTTCTTGTAGACTCATATTTACCTGGAGACTCCAGTCCCCACTAGGTCCTCACATGATCTGGTGACTCTGGCCTGCAGGTTGGCCTCACCTGGACCTGGTAGTGGGGTTGCCACCTGGGCCTTACCCATACCTGGTGACCCACGTCCCCACGTGGGCCTCTTGGACCTGGTGAATCTGGTCCTTACCTGGTCCTCTCCCAGACCCGGGGACTCTGGTCCCCAACTGGGCCTCACCTGGACCTGGTGAATTCGGTCCCCATCTGGGACTCACCCAGTCCTGGTGACTTTGTTCCCCACCTGGACCTGATTGCTGTGGACTCTTTCTCGGCCTCACCTGGAAATGGTGAATCTGATCTTTTCTTCGCGTCCCCCAGACCTGGTGACTGTTTCTCACCTGGGCATCATCGGGACATGGTTCCACTGCATGAACTGCAGGTTGCCCTCACCTGGACCTGGTAATTCTGTTCTCTACCTGGGCATCATAGGGATATGGTTCCACTGCATGGCATGCAGTTTGGACTCACCAGGACCTGGTGACTCTGGGCCCTACCTGGGCATCATCGGGACATGGTTCCACTGCATGTCCTGCAGGTTGGCCTCACCTGGACCTGGTAACTCTGGTCCCTACCTGGGCATCATCGGGACACGGTTCCTCTGCAAGGCCTGCAGGCTGGCCTCACCTGGACCTGGTGAGTGTGGTTGCCACCTGGGCCTCACCCATACCTGTTGAACCAGGTCCCCACGTGGGCCTCTTGGACCTGGTGAATCTGGTCCTTACCTGGTCCTCTCCTAGACCCGGGGACTCTGGTCACCACCTGGGCCTCACCTGGACCTGGTGAATCTGGTCCCCATCTGGGCCTCACCCTCTCCTGGTGACTTTGTTCCCCCCCCGGACCTGATTGGTGTGGACTCCTTCTTGACCTCACCTGGAACTGGTGACTCTGATCCTAACTGGACCTCATCCAGATCTGGTGACTCTGGTCCTCACCTGTGGACCATTATGACCTGGATACTCTGTTCCACACCTGAGCCTCACCTGGACATGATGACTCTGGATCCCCTCTGGGCCTCACCCTGACATGGTGACTCTGGTCCCCATCTCGATGTCACCTAGACCAGATGAATCTGGTACCACTCTAGGCCTCAACTTGACCTGGTGACTCTGGTCCTCAACTGGGCCTCACCGGGACCTAGTGAACATGCTCCCCACCTGCGCCTAATCTTGACCTTGTGACTCTGGTTCTACCTGGGCATCATCGGGACATGCTTAATCTATTCCCCACTGGGACTGACCTGATGCTGGTAACTCTGGTCCTGACTGTGGCCATTTCTCTACCAGGTAACTCTGGCTCCACCTGGGCCGCACCTGTAACTGGTGACTCTGATCCTAAGCATGGCCTCACCTGACCTGGTGACTGTGGTTCGCTTCGGGACCTCACCTGAACCTCATGTCTCTGGTCCCACCTGGGCCTCACCAGGACCTAGTGTCTCTGGTACCCACCTGGGTAGCATCAGGATATGGTTACACTGTTCACTAACAGTGACCCAGCCGGACCTATTAACTCTGGTCTTCACCTGGGCCACACCTGGACATGGTGACACTCCTTCCCACCTGGGTCTCACCTGGACATGGTGATTCGGATCCCCACCTGGTCCTCAACTGTAACTGGTATTTCTCGTTCCCACATGGACATCATGTGGACCTGGTGGCTGCAGTGTTTCTAGCTTCTCATGTACATCGTGACTCTGGTCCCCACCAGGGCCTCACCGGGACCTGGTGAGTGTGTTTGCCACCTGCACGTCACCTTGACCTGGTGATTCTTGTCTGCACCTGAGACTACCATGGATCTAGTGACTGTGGTCCCGTTCTTGTCTTCATTTGTATTTGGGCCTCGAGTCCCCATCTGGGCCCCACCCAAGGCCCTGTTGACCATGGTACTCAACTGGGAAAATTGGAACCCGGTGATTGTGTTCCACAACTGGACCTCACATTGACCCGGTGACTCTGGTCCCCCTCTGGGTCTCACCGTGCCCTCGTGACTGTGAACCCCACTTTGGCCTGACTTGGACCTGCTGACCCTGGTTGCCACCTGCGCCTGTCCTCGAACTGTTGACTCTGGTACTTTCAAGGGCCTCCCCTGTACCTGGTGATCCTGGTCCCCACTGGGCCTCACCTGGATGTGGTGACACTTGTCACCACCGGGGACTCACCTGGACCTGCTTACTGTGTTCCACACCTGGGCCCGAAGTCGACCTGTTGTCCCTGGTTCCCAAGCCGGCCTCACATGGACTTGTTGCCTCTGATCCCCACCGGGGCCTAGGTGTACCTGGTAAATCTGGTCCTCACCTGGGACTCATCTGGACCTAGTGACACTGGTCCCCACCTGGCCTTCACCTGGATCTGGTGACTCTGGTCCTCACATGGACTTCACCTGGTTTTGGTGACTCTGGTCCCCACCTGGACCTCTCCTGGACCTGTTGACTCTCTTTCCAGCATGGACTTCACCTGGATCTGGTGACTCGGTCCTCAGTTTGGCCTCACCTGGACCTGGTGTCTCTCGTCCCCACTTTGACCTAACTCAGAACTGCTGAATCTTGCCCCACCTAGGCCGCACCCAGACCTGGTGACTCTTGTCCCCAGCTATGCCTCAATTCGACCTGATGAATCTAGTCCTCAAGTGGGCCTCACAAGGACCTGGGACTCAGCTGGATAGAGTGTCTCTGGTTCCCACAAGGGGCTCACCTGATACCGTTGACTTTGGTCTTATTCTTTGCCTCACGAGGACCTAGTGATTCTGTTCCCCATCTGGGCCTGCATGGCTTAGTGACTCTGGTCCTCAACCAGGCATCATTGGGACCCGGATACTCTATTCCACACCTGGGTCTCACTCTGACCATGGAACTCTGGTACCATTCTGGGCCTCAAACTTAACTGGTTACTCTGGTTCCCCGTCTGGGCCTCACTCTTACCTGGTGACTCTGGTCACCCCTTGTGCTTCACTTGTGCCTGGTGAATCTGGTCCTTAGCTGGTTCTCACCTGGATCTGGTGATTGGTCGCCACCTGGGCCTCACCTGGACCTGGTGAATTATGTTGCCACCTGCGCCTCACTTGGACCTTGTGACTGTGGTCCCACCTGGACTTCACCTGGATCTGGTGGCTCTGGTTCCATATGGGGCTCTCCTGGACCTGGTTCGTGGGGTCTCCATCTTGCCTCACCTGGAACACAATGACTCTGATCCATATTTGGGCCTCTCGTGACCTGTTGACTCTGGTCCTTCCCTGGGCATCATTGGGACCTGGATACTCTCTTATATACCTGGGCCTCACCTGGACCTGGTGACTCTGGTCCCACCTGGGTCTCACCTGCACGAGGTGACTGGTTCCCACAGGGACCTCACCTGGACCTGGTGACTCAGGTCCTCATATGGGCATCATGGGACCTGGTTTCTCAGTTCCACATCGGGGCCTCACCTGGACCTAGTGATTCTCATCCACTCTGGGCCTCACCCTGACGTGGTGACTCTGGTCAGCACCTGCATATCACAAGGACCCGGTGACTCTGGTCCCCCTCTGGGACTCAACCGGAGCTGGGGACACTGGTCCTCAACTGGGCTTCAACAGGCCCCGGTGAATCTACTCCTCAATTAGGCCTCGTCTGGACCTTGTGACTCTTTTCCCACCTGGCATCAATGGGAACTGGTTTCTCTGTTCCCCACCTGGGACTCACCTGGATATGAGATTTTGCCCCTCACTTTACCTCAACTTGTCCTGATGACACTGGTCCCCCCACCTAGGCCTCAATGTGGACCTGGTGACTGTGGTCCCCAGCTTGGTCTCATCTGGACCGGTGACTCTGGTTCCCACATGAACCACACCTGGCACTGGTGACTGTGGTGTTCTTGTAGACTCATATTTACCTGGTGACTCCGGTCCCCACTTGGTCCTCACCTGGATCTTGTGACCCTGGCCTGCAGGTTGGCGTCACCCAGACCTGGTGAGTGGGGTTGAGACCTGTGCCTCACCCATACCTGGTGACTCAGGTCCCACGTGGGCATCTTGGACCTGGTGAATCTGGTCCTTATCTGGTCCTCTCCCAGACCCGGGGACTCTGGTCCCCAACTGGGCCTAACCTGGACCTGGTGTATCTGGTCCCCATCTGGGACTCACCCAGTCCTGGTGACTTTGTTCCCCACCTGGACCTGATTGCTGTGGACTCTTTCTTGGCCTCACCTGGAAATGGTGACTCTGATCTTATCTGCGCACCCCCTAGACCTGGTGACTCTGTTCCTCACCTGGGCATCATCGGGACATGGTTCCACTGCATGAACTGCAGGTTGGCATCACCTGGACCTGGTAATTTTGTTCCCTACCTGGGCATCATCGGGACATGGTTCCCCTGCATGGCCTGCAGGTTCGACTCACCAGGACCTGGTTACTCTGGGCCCTACCGGGGCACCATCGGGACATGTTTCCACTGCATGGCCTGCAGGTTGGCCTCACCTGGACCTGGTAACTCTGGTCCCTACCTGGGCATCATCGGGACACGGTTCCTCTGCAAGGCCTACAGGCTGGCCTCACCTGGACCTGGTGAGTGTGGTTGACACCTGGGACTCACCCATACCTGAAGAACCAGGTCCCCACGTGGGCCTCTTGGACCTGGTGAATCTGGTCCTTACCTGGTCCTCTCCCAGACCCGGGGACTCTGGTCACCACCTGGGCCTCACCTGGACCTGGTGAATCTGGTCCTCCCCTGGGACTCACCCAGTCCTGTTGACTTTGTTCCCCACCTGGACCTGATTGCTGTGGACTCTTTCTTGGCCTCACCTGGAACTGGTGACAGTGATCCCATCTGCGCGTCACCCAGATCTTGTGACTCTGGTCCTCACCTGGGCATCATTGGTACCTGGTGACTCTGTTCCACACCTGAGCCTCACCTGTACATGATGACTCTGGAACCACTCTAGGCCTCACCCTGACCTGGTGACTCTGGTCCCCATTTGGATGTCACCTGGTCCAGTTGATTCTGGTACCCCTCTAGGCCTCAACCATATCTGGTGACTGTGATCCTCAACTGGGCCTCACATACACCTAGTGAATATGCTCCATCTGGCCCTCATTTGGACCTGGTGACTCTGATCCCTACCTGGGCATTATCGGGACATGGTTCCATTGCTTGTCCTGCAGGTTAGCCTCACCTAGACCTGGTAAATCTGGTTCCTACCTGGGCATCATCGGGACATGTTCCACTGCATGGCCTGCAGGTAGGCCTCACCTGGACCTGAGAACTCTAGTCCCTACCTGGGCATCATCAGGACATGGTTCCTCTCCATGGCCTGCAGGTTGGCCTCACCTGGACCTGGTGAGAGGGGTTGTCTCCTGGGCCTCACCCATGCCTGGTGACACAGGTCCCCACGTGGGCCTCCCTTGGACCTGGTGAATCTGGTCCTTACCTGGTCCTAACCCGGAACTCGTAACTCTGTTCACCACCTGGGTATCACCTGGACCTGGTGAATCTGGTCCCCATCTGGGCCTCACCCTGTCCTTGGGACTTTGTTCCCCACCTGGACCTGATTGCTGTGGACTCTTTCTTGGCCTCACCTGGAACTGGTGACTCTGATCCTATCTGCGCGTCACCCAGACCTGGTGACTCTGGTCCTCACCTGGGCATCTTTGATACCTGGTGACTCTGTTCCACACTTGAGCCTCACCTGGACATGATGACGTGGTGACTCTGGTCCCCATCTGGATGTCACCTAGACCAGGTGAATCTGGTACCCCTCTAGGCCTCAACTTGACTTGGTGACTCTGGTCCTCACATGGGCCTCACGGGGACCTAGTGAATATGCTATCCAACTGTGCCTCATCTGGACCTGGTGACTCTGGTTCTACCTGGGCATCATCGGGACATGGTTATTGTATTCCCCACTGTGACTGACCTGATCCTGGTAACTCTGGTCCTGATTTGGCCTCTTCTGTACCAGGTGACTCTGGGTCCACCTTGGGTTCACTGGTAACTGGTGATTCTGATTCTAAGCGTGGCCTCACCTGAACTGGTGACTGTGGTTCCCATGGGATATCACCTGGACCTCATGTCTCTGGTCCCACCTGGGCCTCACCAAGACCTGGTGTCTCTGGTACCCACCTGGGTAGCATCAGGATACGGTTACACTGTTCACTAACAGTGACCCATCCGGACCTATTAACTCTGGACTTCACCTGGGCCACAGCTGGACATGTTGACACTGGTTCCCACCTGGGTCTCACCTGGACATGGTGAGTCGGATCCACAAATGGTACTCCCCTGTAACTGGTGATTCTCGTTCCCACATGGACACCATGTGGACCTGGTCGCTGCAGTGTTTTTAGCTTCTCATGTACCTCGTGACTCTGGTCCCCACCAGGGCCTCACCGGGACCTGGTGAGTGTGGTTGCCACCTACACCTCACCTGTACCTGGTGATTCTGGTCTGCACCTGAGACTGCCCTGGATCTGGTGACTGTGTTCCCCACCTGGGCATCACCTCCTTTGGGGACTCCGGTCTCCATCTGGGCCTCACCTGACCCTGTTTACCATGGTCTAAACTGGGTAAAATTGGGACCCGGTGACTGCGTTCCACAACTGGACCTCAAGTGGACCAGGTGACTCTGGTCCCCCACTGGGTCTCACCGTACCCTAGTGACTGTGAACCCCACATTGGCCTGACTTGGACCTGCTGACTCTGGTTGACACCTGTGCCTGACCTCGAACTGTTGACTCTGGTTCTTTCAAGGGCCTCCCCTGTACCTGGTGATCCTGGTCCCCACCTCTGCCTCACCTGGACGTGGTGACTCTTCTCACCACCGGGGACTCACCTGGACCTGCTTACTGTGTTTCACACCTGGGCCTAAGTAGACCTGTTGACCATGGTCCCCAAGCCGGCCTCACATTGTCCTGTTGCCTCTGATCCCACCGGGGCCTCACGTGTACCTGGTAACTCTGGACCTCACCTGGGCCTCACCTTGACCTAGTGACTCTGGTCGCTACCTGGGCTTCACCTGGATCTGGTGACTCTGGTCCCCACCTGGTCTTCACTTGGATCTGGTGACTCTGGTCCCCACCTGGACCTCTCCTGGACCTGGTGACTCTCTTTCCAAAATGGACCTAACCTGGATCTGGTGACTCTGGTCCTCAGTTTGGCCTCACCTGGACCTGGTGTCTCTCTTCCCCACCTTGACCTAACTGAGACCTGCTGAATCTTGCCCCATCTAGGCTGCACCCAGACGTGGTGACTCTTCTCACCAGCTATGCCTCAATTCGACCTGCTGAATGTGATCCTCACGTGGGCCTCACAAGGACCTGGCACTCAGCTGGATAGAGTGGCTCTGGTTCCCACAAGTGGCTCACCCCATACTGGTGACTGTAGTCTTATTCTATGCCTCACCAGGACCTAGTGATTCTGTTCCCCATCTGGGTCTGCATGGCCCTAGTGACTCTGGTCCTCACCCAGGCATCATTGGGACCTGGATACTCTATTTCACACCTGGGCGTCACTTTGGCCAGGGACCTCTGGTCCCATTCTGGGCCTCAAACTAAACTGGTTACTCTGGTTTCCCCTCTGGGCCTCACCCTTACCTGTTGACGCTGGTCACCCCTTGGGCTTCACCTGGGCCTGGTGAATCTGGTCCTTAGCTGGTCCTCACCTGGATCTGGTGACTGGTCGCCACCTGGGCCTCACCTGGACTTGGTGAATCCTGTTGCCACCTGCGCCTCACCTGGACCTTGAGACTGTGGTCCCACCTGGACCTCACATGGATCTGGTGTCTCTGGTTCCCATACGGGGCTCTCCTGGACCTGGTTCCTGTGGTCTCCATCTGGCCTCACCTGGAACACAATGACTCTGATCCATATTTGGGCCTCTCCTGGACCTGTTGCCTCAGGTCCTTACCTAGGCATCATTGGGACCTGGATACTCTCTTATATACCTGGGCCTCACCTGTAACTGGTTACTGTGGTCCCACCTGGGCCTCACCTGGACCTGGTGACTGTGGTCCCACCTGGACCTCACCTGGACGAGTTGACTGGTTCCCACAGGGACCTCACCTGGACCTGGTGACTCAAGTCCTCATATGGGCTTCATGGGACCTGGTTTCTCAGTTCCACATCGGGGCCTCATCTGGACCTAGTGATTCTCGTCCCACTCTGGGCCTCACCCGGACGTGGTGATTCTGGTCCCCACCTGGATATCACCAGAACCGGGTGACTCTGGTCCCCCTCTGGGACTCACCCGGAGCTGGGGACACTGGTCCTCAGCTGATCCTCAACAGGACCTGGTGAATCTACTCCTCACTTAGGCCTCCTTTGGACCTTGTGACTCTTTTCTCACCTGACATCAATGGGACATGGTTATTCTGTACCCCACCTGGGCCTCACCTGTACATGATAACTTTGCTCCACACTTTGGCCTCAACTGCTCCTGATGATTCTCGTCCCCCCACCTAGGCCTCAATCTGGACCTGGTGACTGTGGTCCCCACCTGGGTCTCACCTGGACCTGGTGACTCTCGTTCCCACATGAAACACACCTGGACCTGTGACTGTTGTTTTCTTGTAGACTCACATTTACCTGGTGACACCGGTCCCCCTAGGGCCTCACCTGGATCTGGTGACTCTGGCTTGCAGGTTGGCCTCACCTGGACCTGGTGAGTGGGGTTGCCACCTGAGCTTCACCATTACCTGGTAACTCAGGAACCCACGTGGTTCTCTTGGACCTGGTGAATCTGGTCCTTACATGGTCCTCTCCCAGACCCGGGGATTCTAGTCACCACCTGGGCCTCACCTGGACCTGCTGAATCTCTTCCCCATCTGGGCCTCAACCAGTCCTGGTGAGTTTGTTCCCCACCTGGACCTGATTGCTTTGGACTCTTTCTTGGCCTCACCTGGAACTGGTGACTCTTATCCTCTCTGCGCGTGACTCAGGCCTGGAGACTCTGGTCCCCATCTGGATGTCACCTGGACCAGGTTATTCTGGTATCCCTCTAGGCCTAAACCATATCTGGTGTCTCTGGTCCTCAACTGGGCCTCGGCTGGACCTAGTGAATATGCTCCATCTGGACCTCATTTGGACCTGGTGACTCTGATCCCTACCTGGGCATCATCGGGACAAGGTTCCACTGCATGGCCTTTAGGTTGGCCGCACCTGGACCTGGTAACTGTGGTTCTACCTGGGCATCATCGGGACGTGGTTACTCTATTCCCAGTGGGACTGACCTGATCGTGGTAACTCTGGTCCTGACTTTGGCCTCTTCTGTGCCATGTGACTCTGGCTCCCCCTGGACCTCACCTGTAAGTGGTGACTCTGATCCTAAGCATGGCCTCACCTGACCTGGTGACTATGGTTTCCATCGGTTCCTCACCTGGACCTCATGTCTCTGGTCCCAACTGGGACTCACCAGGACCTTGTATCTAGTACCCACCTGAGTAGCATCAGGATATGGTTACACTGTTCACCAAAAGTGACGCGGCCGGATATATTAACTCTTGTCTTCACCTGGTCCACACTTGGACACGGTGACACTGGTTCCCACCAGGGTCTCACCTGGACATGGTGACTCAGATCCCCACTTGGTCCTCACCTGTATCTTGTAATTCTCGTTCCCACATGGACATCATGTGGACCTGGTGGCTGCAGTGTTACTAGCTTCTCATGTACCTCGTGACTCTGGTCCCCACCAGGGCATCACCGGGACTTGGTGAGTGTGGTTGCCACCTGCACCTCACCAAGACCTGGTGATTCTGGTCTCCACCTGAGACTACCCTGGATCTGGTGACTGTGGTCCCCACCTGGGCTTCACCTGAATTTGGGGACTCCGGTCCCCATCTGGGCCTCAACTGGCCCTGTTGACCGTGGTCCTCAACTGTGCAGAATTGGGACCCGGTGACTGTGTTCCACAACTGGATCTCACCTGGACAAGGTGACTCTGGTCCCCCTCTGGGTCTCACTGTGCCCTAGTGACTGTGAACCCCACTTTGGCCTGACTTGGACCTGCTGACCCTGGTTGCCACCTGCGCCTGACCTCGAATTGTTGACTCTGGTTCTCTCAAGGGCCCCCCTGTACCTGGTGATCCTGGTCCCCAATTGGTCCTCAACTGGACGTGGTGACTCTTGTCACCACTGGGGACTCACCTGGACGGGCTTACAGTGTTCCACACCTGGGTCTCAGGTAGACCTGTTGACGATGGTCCCCAAGCAGGCCTCACGTGGACCTTTTGGCTCTGATCCCCGCCGGGGGCTCACGTGTATCTGGTAACTCTGATCCTCACCTGGGCCTCATCTGGACCTAGTGACTCTGGTCCCCACCTGGACCTCACCTGGACCTGGTGACTCAGGTCCTCATATGGGCATCATGGGACCAGGGTTCCCAGTTCCACATCGGGGTCTCATCTGGACCTAGTGATTCTCGTCCCCCTCTGGGCCTCACCCTGACGTGGTGACTCTGGTCACCCCTGGATATCACCAGAACCGGGTGACTCTGGTCCCCCTCTGGGACTCTCCCGGAGCTGGGGACACTGGTCCTCAGCTGGGCCTCAACAGGACCTGGTGAATCTACTCCTCACTTAGGCCTCGTCTGGACCTTGTGACTCTTTTCCCACCTGGCATCAATGGGACATGGTTACTCTGTTCCCCACCTGGGCCTCACCTGGACATGATAACTTTGCTCCACACTTTGGCCTCAAATGGTCCTGATGAATATGGTCCCCCCACCTAGGCCTCAATCTGGACCTGGTGACTGTGGTCCCCACCTGGGTCTCACCTGGACCTGGTGACTCTCGTTCCCACATGAAACACACCTGGCCCTGTTGACTGTGGTGTTCTTGTTGACTGACATTTACCTGTGACTCCGGTCCCCACTAGGGAATCACCTGTATCTGGAGACTCTGACCTGCAGGTTGGGTTCACCCTGACCTGGTGACTCTGGTCCCCATCTGGATGTCACCTGGTCCAGGTGATTCTGGTACCCCTCTAGGACTCAACCAGATCTGGTGACTGTGATCCTCAACTGGGCCTCACCTGCACCTAGTGAATATGCTCCATCTGGGCCTCATTTGGACCTGGAGACTCTGTTCCCTACCTGGGCATCATCGGAACATGGGTCCATTGCATGGCCTGCAGGTTGGCCTCACCTGGACCTGGTAACTCTGGTTCCTACGTGGGCTTCATCGGGACATGTTCCACTGCATGGCCTGCAGGTTGGCCTCACCTGGACCTGAGAACTCTAGTTCCTACCTCGGCATCATCAGGACATGGTACCTCTGAATGGCCTGCAGGTTGGCCTCACATGGACCTGGTGAGAGGGGTTGTCACTTGGGCCTCACACATGCCTGGTGACACAGGTCCCCACGTGGGCCTCACTTGGACCTGGTGAATCTGGTCCTTACTTGGTCCTCACTCGGAACTCGTAACTCTGTTCACCAACTGGGAATCACCTGGACCTGGTGAATCTGGTCCCCATCTTGGCCTCACCCAGTCCTCGGGACTTTGTTCACCACCAGAACCTGATTGCTGTGGACTCTTTCTTGGCCTCACCTGGAACTGGTGACTCTGATCCTATCTGCGGGTCACCCAGACCTGGTGACTCTGGTCCTCACCTGGGCATCATTGGTACCTGGTGACTCTGTTCCACACCTGAGCCTCACCTGGACATGATGACTCTGGAACCTTTCTGGGCCTCACCCAGACATGGTGACTCTGGTCCTCATCTGGAGGTCACCTGGACCAGGTGTTTCTAGTGTCCCTCTAGGCCTCAACCATATCTGGTGTCTCTGGTCCTCAACTGGGCCTCACTGGGACCTAGTGATCATGCTCCACACCTGCGCCCCATCTGCACCTGGTGTCTCTGGTTCTACCTGGGCATCATCGGGACATGGTTACTCTATTCCCCACTCGGACTGACCTGATCCTGGAAACTCTGGTCCGGACTTTGGCCTCTTCTGTACCAAGTGACTCTGGCTCCACCTGGGCCACACCTGTAACTGGTGACTCTGATCCTAAGCATGGCCTCACCTGACCTGGTGACGGTGGTTCCCACCGGGACCTCACCTGGACTTCATGTCTCTTATCCCACCTGGGCCTCACCAGGACCTGGTGTCTCTGGTACCCACCTGGGTAGCATCAGGATATGGTTACACTGTATACTAACAGTGACCCAGCCGGACCTATCAACTCTGGTCTTCACCTGGGCCACTCCTGCACATGGTGACACTGGTTCCCACCTGGGTCTCACCTGGACATGGTGAGTCGGATCCCCACCTGGGCCTCTCCTGTCACTGGTGATTCTCGTTCCCACATGGAATCATGTGGACTTGGTGGCTGCAGTGTTTCTAGCTTCTCATGTACCTCGGGACTCTGGTCCCCACCAGGGCCTCACCGGGACCTGGTGAGTGTGGTTGCCACCTGCACCTCACCTGGACTTGGTGATTCTGGTCTGCACCTGAGAATACCCTGGATCTGGTGACTGTGGTCCCCACCTGGGCTTCACCTGGAATTGGGGACTCCAGTCCCCATCTGGGCCTCACCTGGCCCTGTTGACCATGGTCCTAGACTGGGCAAAATTGGGACCCAGAGACTGTGTTCCACAACTGGACCTCACCTGGACCAGGTGACTCTGGTCCCCCTCTGGGTCTCATCGTGCCCTAGTGACTGTGAACCCCACTTTGGCCTGACTTGGACCTGCTGACCCTGGTTGCCACCTGCGCCTGACCTCGTACTGTTGACTGTGGTCCTTTCAAGGGCCTCCCCTGGACGTGGTGATCCTGGTTCCCATTGGGCCTCACCTGGACGTGGTGACTCTTGTCACCACCGGGGACTCACCTGGACCTGGTTACAGTGTTCCACACTGAGGCCTCAAGTAGACCTGTTGACCATGGTCCCCAAGCCGGCCTCACATGGACCTGTTGCCTCTGATACCCACCGGGGCCTCACGTGTACCTGGTAACTCTGGTCCTCACCTGGGCCTCATCTGGACCTAGTGACTCTGGTCCCCACCTGGGCTTCACCTAGATCTGGTGACTGGTCCCCACCTGGGCTTCACCTGGATCTGGTGACTCTCGTCCCCACCTGGACCTGTCCTGGACCTGGTGACTCTCTTTCCAACATGGACCTCACCTGGATCTGGTGACTCTGGTCCTCAGTTTGGCCTCACCTGGACCTGGTGTCTCTCGTCCCCACTTTGACCTAACTCAGACCTGCTGAATCTTGCCCCACCTAGGCCGCACCCAGACCTGGTGACACTTGTCCCCAGCTATGCCTCAATTCGACCTGATGAATCTGGTCCTCACGTGGGCCTCACATGGACCTGGTACTCTGCTGGATACAGTGGCTCTAGTTCCCACAAGGAGCTCACCTGATACTGGTGACTGTGGTCTTATCTATGCCTCACCAGGACCTAGTGATTCTGTTCCCCATCTGGGCCTGCATGGCCCTAGTGACTCTGGTCCTCACCCAGGCATCACTGGGACCTGTAAACTATATTCCACACCTGGGCCTCACTTTGACCAGGGACCTTTGGTCCCATTCTGGTCCTCAAACTAAACTGGTTACTCTGGTTCCCCCTCTGAGCCTCACCCTTACCTGGTGTCTCTAGTCACCCCTTGGGCTTCAATTGGGCCTGGTGAATCTGGTCCTTAACTGGTCCGCACCTGGATCTGGTGACTGGTCGCCACCTGAGTCTCACCTGGACTTGGTGAATCCTGTTGCCACCTGCGCCTCACCTGGACCTTGTGACTGTGGTCCCACCTTGACCTCACCTGGATTTGGTGGCTCTGGTTTCCATATGGGGCTCTCCTGAACCTGGTCCATGTTGTCTCCATCTGGCCTCACCTGGAACACAATTACTCTGAAACATATTTGGGCCTCTCCTGAACATGATGACACTGGTCCTTAGCTGGGCATCACTGGGACCTGGATACTCTCTTATATACCTGGGCCTCACCTGGACCTGGTGACTGTGGTCCAACCTGGGCATCACCTGGACGAGGTGACTGGTTCCCACAGGGACCTCACCTGGACCTGGTGACTCAGGTCCTCATATGGGCATCATGGGACCTGGTTTCTCAGTTCCACATCGGGGCCTCACCTGGACCTAGTGATTCTCGTCCCCCTCTGGGCCTCACCCTGACGTGGTGACTCTGGTCACCCCTGGATATCACCAGAACCGGGTGACTCTGGTCCCCCTCTGGGACTCTCCCGGAGCTGGGGACACTGGTGCTCAGCTGGGCCTCAACAGGACCTGGTGAATCTACTCCTCACTTAGGCCTCGTCAGGACCTTGTGAATCTTTTCCCACCTGGCATCAATGAGACATGGTTACTCTGTTTCCCACCTGGGCCTCACATGGACATGATAACTTTGCTCCACACTTTGGCCCCAAATGGTCCTGATGAATCTGGTCCCCCCACCTAGGCCTCTATCTGGACCTGGTGACTGTGGTCTCCAACTGGGTCTCACCTGGACCTGGTGACTCTCCTTCCCACATGAAACACACCTGGCCCTGTTGACTGTGGTGTTCTTTTAGAGTCACATTTACCTGTGACTCCGGTCCCACTAGGGCCTCACCTGGATCTGGTGACTCTGACCTGCAGGTTGGCCTCAACTGGACCTGGTGAGTGGGGTTGCATGTGGGCCTCACCCATACCTGTTGACTCAGGTCCACACGTGGGCCTCTTGGACCTGGTAAATCTGGTCCTTACCTGGTCCTCTCCAAGACCCGGGGACTCTGGTCACCACCTGGGCCTCACCTGGATCTGGTGAATCTGGTCCCCATCTGGGCCTCACCTAGTCCTGGTGACTTTGTTCCCCACCAGGACCTGATTGCTGTGGACTCTTTCTTAGCCTCACCTGGAACTGGTGACTCTGATCCTATCCGCGCGTCACCCAGACCTGGTGACTCTGGTCCTCACCTGGGCATCATTGGTACCTGGTGACTCTGTTCTACACCTGAGCCTCACCTGGACATTCTGACTCTGGAACCTCTCTGGGCCTCACCCTGCCCTGGTGACTCTGGTCCCCATCTGGATGTCACCTGGACCAGGGAATTCTCGTACCCCTCTAGGCCTCTACCAGTTCTGGTGACTCTGGTCCTCAACTGGGCCTCACCTGGACCTAGTGAATATGTTCCATCTGGGACTCATTTGGACCTGGTGACTCTGGTCCCTACCTGGGCATCATAGGGATATGGTTCCAATGCATGGCCTGCAGGTTGGCCTCACCTGGACCTGGTAACTCTGGTCCCTACCTGGGCATCATTGGGACATGGTTCCACTGCATGGCCTGCAGGTTGGCCTCACCTGGACCTGGTAACCCTGGTGCCTACCTGGGCATCATCGGGACACGTTTCCTCTCCATCGCCTGCAGGTTGGCCTCACCTGGACCTGGTGAGTGGGGTCCCAATTGTGCCTCACCCATACATGGTGACACAGGTCCCCACGTGGGCCTCTATTGGACCTGCTGAATCTGGTCCTTACCCGGTCCTTCCCCGGAAGTGGTAACTCTGGTCACCACCTGGGAATCACCTGGGCCTGGTGAATCTGGTCCCCATCTGGGCCTCCCCCAGTCCTGGTGACTTTGTTCCCCAAATGAACCTGATTGCTGTGGACGCCTTCATGGCCTCACCTGGAACTGGTGACTCTGATCCTATCTGCACGTCACCCAGACCTGGTGAATCTGGTCCTCAACTGGGCATCATTGGTACCTGGTGACTCTGTTCCACACCTGAGCCTCAGTTGGACATGATGACTCTGGAAGCTCTCTGGGCCTCACCCTGACGTGGTGACTCTGGTCCCCATCTCGATGTCACCTGAACCAGGTGATTCTGGTACCCTTATAGGGCTCAACCAGATCTGGTGACTCTGGTCCTCAACTGGGCCTCACCTAGACCTAGTGAATATGCTCCATCTGGGCCTCATTTGGACATGGTGATTCTGATCCCTACCTCGGCATTACCGGGATATGGTTCCACTGCGTGGCCTGCAGGTGTGCCTCACCTGGACCTGATAACTCTAGACCCCACCTGGGCATCATCAGGACATGTTTCCTCGGCATGGCCTGCAGGTTGGCCTCACTTGGACCTAGTGAGTGGGGTTGTCACCTGAGACTCACCCATGCCTGGTGACACAGGTACCAACGAGGGCCTCACGTGGACCTGGTGAATCTGGTCCTTCCTTTTCCTCACCCAGAACTGGTAACTCTGGTCATCACCTGGGAATCACCTGGACATTTTGATTCTGGTCCCCATTGGGCCTCATCCAGTCCAGGTGACTTTGTTCCCACCTGGACCTGATTGCTGTGTACTCCTTCTTGACCCTCACCTGGAACTTGTGACTCTGATCCTAACTGGGCCTCACCCAGATCTGGTGACTCTGGTCCTCACCTGTGGACCATTATGACCTGGATACTCTGTTCCACACGTGAGCCTCACCTGGACATGATGACTCCGGATCCCCTCTGGGCCTCAGCCTGACATGGTGACTCTGGTCCCTATCTGGATGTCACATAGACCAGGTGTATGTGGTACCCCGCCAAGCCTCAACTAGACCTGGTGACTCTGGTACTCAACTTCTCCTAACCGGGACCGAGTGAATATGCTCCCCACCTGCACCTCATCTGGACCTGGTAACTCTGGTTCTACCTGGGAATCATCGGGACATGGTTACTCTATTCCACACTGGGACTGACCTGATTCTGGTAACTCTGGTCCTGACATTGGCCTCTTCTGTACCAGGTGACTCTGGCTCCACCTGGGCCTCACCTGTAACTGGTGACTCTGATCCTAAGCATGGCCTCACCTGACCTGGTGACTGTGGTTCCCATCGGGACCTCACCTGGACCTCGTGTCTCTGGTCCCACCTGGGCCACACCAGGTGCTGGTGTCTCTGGTACCCACCTGGGTAGCATCATGATATGGTTACACTGTTCACTAATAGTGACCCAGCCAGACCTATTAACTCTGGTCTTCACCTGGGCCACACCAGGATATGGTGACACTGGTTCCAACTTGGGTCTCACCTGGACATGGTGAGTCGGATCCCCACCTGGTCCTCACCTGTAACTGGTGATTCTCATTCCAGCATGGACATCATGTGGACCTGGTGGCTGCAGTATTTCTAGCTTCTCATGTACCTCGTGACTCTGGTCCCCACAGGGCCTCACCGGGACCTGGTGAGTATGGTTGCCACCTGCACTTCACCTGGACCTGGTGATTCTGGTCTGCACCTGAGACTACCCTGGATCTTGTGACTGTGATCCCCACCTGGGCTTCACCTGGATTTGGGGACTCTGGTCCCCATCTGGGCCTCACCTGGCCCTGTTGACCATGGTCCTCAACTGGGCAAAATTGGAACACTGTGACTATGTTCCACAACTGGACCTCACCTGGACCAGGTGACTCTGGTCTCCCTCTGGGTCTCACCGTGCCCTAGTGACTGTGAACCCCACTTTGGCCTGACTTGGACCTGCTGACCCTGGTTGCCACCTGTGCCTGACCTCGAACTGATGACTCTGGTACTTTCAAGTGCCTCCCCTGTACCTTGTGATCCTGGTCCCCACCTGGGACTCACCTGGACGTGGTGACTCATGTCACAACCGCGTACTCACCTGGACCTGATTACTGTGTTCCACATCTGGGCCTCAAGTTGACTTGTTGACCATGGTCCCCAAGCCGGCCTCACATAACCCGTTGCCTCTGATCCCCACCGTGGCCTCACGTGTACCTGGTAACTCTGGCCCTCATCTGGGCCTTATCTGGACCTAGTGACTCTGGTCCCCACCTGGGCTTCACCTGGATCTGGTGACTCTGGTACCCACTTGGAATTCACCTGGATCTGGTGACTCTCGTCCCCACCTGGACCACTCCTGGACATGGTGACTCTCTTTCCAACATGGACCTCACCTGGATCTGGTGACTCTGGTCCTCTGTTTGGCCTCCCCTGGACCTGGTGTCTCTCGTCCCCACTTTGACCTAACTCAGAACTGCTGAATCTTGCCCCACCTAGGCCATTACCTGGGCATCATTGGGACCTGGATACTCTCTTATATACCTGGGCCTCACCTGGACCTGGTGACTGTGGTCGCACCTGGGCCTCACCTGGACCTGGTGAATCTGGTCCCCATCTGGGCCTCAGTCAGTCCTGGTGACTTTGTTCCCCACTTGGACCTGATTGCTGTGGACTCTTTTTGCCTCACCTGGAACTGGTGACTCTGATTGTATCTGCGCGTCACCCAGATCTGGTGACTCTGGAACTCACCTGGGCATCATTGGTACCTGATTACTCTGTTCCACACCTGAGCCTCACCTGGACATGATGACTCTGGAACCCCTATGGCCTCACCCTGACCTGTTGACTCTGGTCCCCATCGGGATGTCACCTTGACCAGGTGAATCTGGTACCCCTCTGGGCCTCAACTAGACCTGGTGACACTGGTCCTCAACTGGGCCTCACCGGGACCTAGTGAATATGCTCCCCACCTGCGCCTCATCTGGACCTGGTGACTCTGGTTCTACCTGGGCATCATCGGTTCATGGTTACTCTATTCCCCACTGGGACTGACCTGATCCTGGTAACTCTGGTCCTGACTTTTGGCTCTTCTGTACCAGGTGACTCTGGCTCCACCTGGGCCTCACCTGTAACTGTTGAATCTGATCCTAAGCATGGACTCACCTCACCTGATGTCTGTGGTGCCCATGGGACCTCACCTGGTCCTCATGTCTCTGGTCTCACCTGGAACTCACCAGGACTTGTCTCTCGTACCCACCTGGGGAGCATCAGGATATGGTTACACTGTTCACTAACAGTGACCCAGCCGGACCTATTAACTCTGGTCTTCACCTGGGCCACACCTGGACATGGTGACACTGGTTCCCACCTGGGTCTCACCTGGACATGGTGAGTCGGATCCCCAGCTGGTCCTCACCTGTAACTGGTGATTCTCGTTCCCACATGGACATTATGTGGACCTGGTGGCTGCAGTGTTTCTAGATTTTCATGTACCTCGTGACTCTGGTCCCCACCAGGGTCTCACCGGGACCTGGTTAGTGTGGTTGCCACCTGCACCTCACCTGGACTTGGTGATTCTGGTCTGCAACTGAGACTACCCTGGATCTGGTGACTATGGTCCCAATCTGGGCTTCACGTAGATTTAGGCACTCCGATTCCCATCTGGGCCTCACCTGGCCCTGTTGACCATGGTCCTCAACTGGGCAAAATTGGGACCCGGTGACTGTGTTCCACACCTGGACCTCACCTGGACCAGGTTACTCTGGTCTCCCTCTGGGACTCATCCGGAGCTGGGGACACTGGTACACAACTGGGCCTCAACAGGACCTGGTGAATCTACTCCTCACTTAGGCCTCGTCTGGACCTTGTGACTCTTTTCCCACCTGGCATCAATGGGACATGGTTACTCTGTTCCTCACCTGGGCCTCAACTGCACATGATAACTTTGCTCCACAGTTTGGCCTCAGCTGGTCCTGATGACTCTGGTCCCCCCACCTAGGCCTCAATCTGGACCTGGTAACTGGTCCCCACCTGGGGCTCACCTGGACCTGGCGACTCTCGTTCCCACATGAACCACACCTGGACCTGGTGCCTGTGGTGTTCTTGTAGACTCACATTTACCTGGTGACTCCGGTCCCCACTAGGGCCTCACCTGGATCTGGTGACTCTGGCCTGCAGGTTGGCCTCACCTGGACCTGGTAGTGGGGTTGCCACCTGGGCCTCACACATACCTGGTGACACATGTCTCCACGTGTGCCTCTTGGATCTGGTGAATCTGTTACTTACCTGGTCCTCTCCCAGACCCGGGGACTCTGGTCCCCAACTGGGCCTCACCTGGACCTGGTGAATCTGGTCCCCATCTGGGCCTCACGCAGTCCTGGTGACTTTGTTCCCCACCTGGGCCGGATTGCTGTGGACTCTTTCTTGGCCTCCCTGGAACTGGTGACTCTTATCCTATCTGCGCGTCACCGAGATCTGGTGACTCTGGTCCTCACCTGGGCATCATTGGAACCTGGTGACTCTGTTCCACACCTGAGCCTCACCTGGGTGATGACTCTGGAACCTCTCTGGGCCTCACCCTGATATGGTGACTCTGGTCCCCATTAGGATGTAACCTGGACCAGGTGATTCTGGTACCCCTCTAGGCCTCAACCAGATCTGGTGACTCTGGTCCTCAATTGGGCTTCACCTGGACCTAGTGAATATGTTCCATCTGGGCCTCATTTGGACCTGGTGACTGTCGTCCCTACCTGGGGATCATCGGGACATGGTTCCGCACATGGCCTGCAGGTTGGCCTCACCTGGACCTGGTGAGTGGGATTGCCACCTGTGGCTAACCCATACCTGGTGACTCAGGTCCCCACGTGGGCCTCTTGGACCTGGTGAATCTGGTCCTTACCTCGTCTTCTCCCAACCTGGTGACTCTGGTCATCACATGGGCCTCACTTGGACAAGGTGAACTGGTCCCCATCTGGGCCTCACCCAGTCCTGGTTACTTTGTTCCCCACCTGGAACTGATTACTGTGGACTCTTTCTTTGCCTCTCCTGGAACTGGTGACTCTGATCCTATCTTCGCGTCACCCAGATCTGGTGACTCTGGTCCTCATCTGGGCATCATTGGTACCTGGTGACTCAGTTCCACACCTGAGCCTCACCTGGACATGATGACTCTGGAACCTCTCTGGGCCTCACCCTGTCCTGGTGACTCTGGTCCCCATCTGGATGTCACCTTGACCAGGTGATTCTGGTACCCCTCTGAGCCTCAACCAGGTCTGGTGACTCTGCTCCTCAAATGGGCCTCACCTGGACCTAGTGAATATGCTCCATCTGGGCCTCATTTGGACCTGTTGACTCTGGTCCCTACCTGGGCATCATTGGGACATGGTTTCACTGCATGGCCTGCAGGTTAGCATCACCTGTACCTGGTAACTCTGGTTCCTACATGGGCATCATCGGGACACGGTTCCTCTGCATGGCGCGAAGGATGGCCTCTCCTGGACCTGGTGAGTGTGGTTGCCACCTGTGCCTATCCCGTACCTGGGGACACAGGTCCCCGCTTGGGCCTCTTGGACCTGGTGAATCTGGTCTTTACCTGGTTGTCTCCCAGCCCCGGGGTCTCTGGTCACCACCTGGGCCTCACCTGGACTTGGTGAATCTGGTCCCAATCTGGGCCTCACCCTGTCCTGGTGACTTTGTTCCCCACCTGGATCTGATTGCTGTGGACTCTTTCTTGGCCTCACCTGGAACTGGTGACTCTGATCCTATCTGCGCATTACCCAGACCTGTTGACTCTGGTCCTCACCTGGGCATCTTTGGTACCTGGTGACTCTGTTCCACACCTGAGCCTCACCTGGACATGATGACTCTGGAACCTCTCTGGGCCTCATCCTGACCTGGTGACTCTGGTCCGCATCTGGATGTCACCTGGACCAGGTGATTCTGGTACCCCTCTAGGCCTCAACCAGGTCCTGTGACTCTGGTCCTCCACTGGACCTCACCTGGACCTAGTGAATATGCTCCATCTGGATCTCATTGGACCTGATGATTCTAATCCCGACCTGGGCATCATCGAACATGGTTCCACTGCATGGACTTCAGGTTGGCCTCACCTGGACCTGTTAACTCTGGTCACTATCTGGTCATCATCGGGACATTGTTCCACTGCATGGCCTGCAGGTTGGCCTCACCTGGACCTGGTCAGGGGGTTGCCAACTGGGCCTCACTCATACCTGATGACAAAGGCCCCACGTGGGCCTCACTTGGACCTGGTGAATCTGGTCCTACCCTGGTCCTCACCCGGAACTGGTAACTCTTTTCGCAACCTGGGAATCACCTGGACCTCGTGAATCTGGTCCCCATCTGGGCCTCACCAATCCTGGTGACTTTGCTCCCCGCCTGGACCTGTTTGCTGTGGACTCCTACTTGGCCTCACCTGGAATTGCTGATTCTGATCCTTACTGGGCCTCACCCAGATCTGGTGACTCTGAACCTCACCTGTGGACCATTATGACCTGGATACTCTGTTCCACACCTGAGCCTCACCTGGAAATGATGACTCTGGATCCCCTCTGGGCCTCAGCCTGACATGGTGACATGGGCCTCTTCTGGATGTCACCAAGACCAGGTGAATCTGGTACCCCTCTAGGCCTCAACTTGACTTGGTGACTCTGGTTCTCAACTGGTCCTCACCGGGACCTAGTTAATATGCTCCCCACCTCCGCCTCATCTGGACCTGGCGACTCTGGTTCTACCTGGGAATCATTGGGACATGGTTACTCTATTCCCCACTGGGACTGACCGGATCCTGGTAACTCTGGTCCTGACTTTTCCTCTTCTGTACCAGGTGACTCTGGCTGCACCTGGGCCTCACCTGTAACTGGTGATTCTCCTTCCCACATGGACATCATGTGGACCTGTTGGCTGCAGTGTTTCTAGCTTCTCATGTACCTCGTGACTGGTCCCCACCAGGGACTCACCGGGACCTGGTGAGTGTGGTTGCCACCTGCACCTCACCTGGACCTGCTGATTCTGGTCTGCACATGAGACTACCCTGAATCTGGTGACTGTGGTCCCCACCTGGGCTTCACCTGGATTTGGGGACTCCGGTCCCCAATTGGGCCTCACCTGGCCCTGTTCACCATGGTCGTCAACTGGGCAAAATTGGGACCCGGTGACTGTGTTCCACAACTGGACCTCACGTGGACCAGATGACTCTGGTCCCCCTCTGGGTCTCACCTTGCCCTAGTGACTGTGAACCCCACTTTGGCCTGACTTGGACCTCCTGACCCTGGTTGCCACCTGCGCCTGACCTCGAACTGTTGACCCTGGTTCTTTCAAGGGCCTCCCCTGTACCTGGTGATCCTGGTCCCCACCTGGGCCTCACCTGGACGTGGAGACTCTTGTTACCACCAGGGACTCACCTGGACCTGGTTACTGTGTTCCACACCTGGGCCTCATGTAGACCTGTTGACCATGGTCCCCAAGCCGGCCTCACATAGACCTGTTTCCTGTGATCACCACCGGGGCCTCACGTGTACCTGGTAACTCTGGTCCTCACCTGGGCCTCATCTGGACCTAGTGACTCTGGTCCCCACCTGGGCTTCACCTGGATCTGGTGACTCTGGTCCCCACCTGGACTTCACCTGGATCTGGTGACTCTGCTCCACACCTGGACCTCTCCTGGACCTGGTGACTCTGGTTCCCACCTGGACCTCTCCTGGACCTTGTGACTCTATTTCCAACATGGACCACATCTGGATCTGGTGACTCTGCTCCCCACCTGGACCTCTCCCGGACCTGGTGACTCTGGTCCTCACCTGGGCCTCACCGGGACCTAGTGAATATGCTCCCCAACTGTGCCTCATCTGGACCTGATGACTCTGGTTCTACCGGGCATCATAGGGACATGGTTACTGTATTCCCCACTGGGACTGACCTGATCCTGGTAACTTTGGTCCTGATTTGGCCTCTTCTCTACCAGGTGACTCTAGCTCCACCTTGGGTTCACCGGTAACTGGTGACTCTGATCCTAAGCATGGCCTCAAACCTGGTGACTGTGGTTCCCATCGGGACCTCACCTGGACCTCATGTCTCTGGTCCCAACTGGGCCTCACCAGGACCTGGTGTCTCTGGTACCCACCTTGGTAGCATCAGGATACTAACAATGACCAAGCCGGACCTATTAACTCTGGTCTTCACCTGGGCCACACCTGGACATGGTGACACTCGTTCCCACCTGGGTCTCACCTGGACATGGTGAGTCGGATCCACAACTGGTCCTCCCCTGTAACTGGTGATTCTCGTTCCCACATGGACATCATGTGGACCCGGTGGCTGCAGTGTTTCTAGCTTCTCATGTACCTCGTGACTCTGGTCCCCACCAGGGCCTCACCGGGACCTGGTGAGTGTGGTTGCCACCTACAACTCAAGTGGACCTGGTCATTCTGGTCTGCACCTGAGACTACCCTGGATCTGGAGACTGTGGTCCCCACCTGGGTTTCATCTGCTTTGGGGACTCCGGTCTCCATCTGGGCCTCACCTGGCCCTGTTCACCATGGTCGTCAACTGGGCAAAATTGGGACCCGGTGACTGTGTTCCACAACTGGACCTGACCTGGACCAGGTGATTCTGGTCTCCCTCTGGGTCTCAACACGCCCTAGTGAATGTGAACCCAACTTTGCCCTGACTTGGACCTGCTGACCGTGGTTGCCACCTGCGCCTGACCTCGAACTGATGACTCTGGTACTTTCAAGTGCCTACCCTGTACCTTGTGATCCTGGTCCCCACCTGGGACTCACCTGGACGTGGTGACTCATGTCACAACCGCGTACTCACCTGGACCTGATTACTGTGTTCCACATCTGGGCCTAAAGTTGACTTGTTGACCATGGTCCCCAAGCCGGCCTCACATAACCCGTTGCCTCTGATCCCCACCGTGGCCTCACGTGTACCTGGTAACTCTGGCCCTCATCTGGGCCTTATCTGGACCTAGTGACTCTGGTCCCCACCTGGGCTTCACCTGGATCTGGTGACTCTGGTACCCACTTGGAATTCACCTGGATCTGGTGACTCTCGTCCCCACCTGGACCACTCCTGGACATGGTGACTCTCTTTCCAACATGGACCTCACCTGGATCTGGTGACTCTGGTCCTCTGTTTGGCCTCCCCTGGACCTGGTGTCTCTCGTCCCCACTTTGACCTAACTCAGAACTGCTGAATCTTGCCCCACCTAGGCCATTACCTGGGCATCATTGGGACCTGGATACTCTCTTATATACCTGGGCCTCACCTGGACCTGGTGACTGTGGTCGCACCTGGGCCTCACCTGGACCTGGTGAATCTGGTCCCCATCTGGGCCTCAGTCAGTCCTGGTGACTTTGTTCCCCACTTGGACCTGATTGCTGTGGACTCTTTTTGCCTCACCTGGAACTGGTGACTCTGATTGTATCTGCGCGTCACCCAGATCTGGTGACTCTGGAACTCACCTGGGCATCATTGGTACCTGATTACTCTGTTCCACACCTGAGCCTCACCTGGACATGATGACTCTGGAACCTCTCTGGGCCTCACCCTGACCTGGTGACTCTGGTCCCCATCTGGATGTCACCTGGACCAGGTGATTCTGGTACCCCTCTAGGCCTCAACCAGATCTGGTGACTCTGGTCCTCAACTGGGCCTCACCTGGACCTAGTGAATATACTTGATCTGGGCCTCATTTGGACCTGGTGACTCTGGTCCCTACCTGGGCATCATCGGGACATGGTTCCACTGCATGGCCTGCAGATTGGCCTCACCTGGACCTGGTAACTCTGGTCCCTACCTGGGTTTCATCGGGACACCGTTCCTCTGCATGGCCTGCAGGTTGGTCTCACCTGGACCTGGTGAGTGGGGTTGCCACTCATACCTGGTTGCCACTCATACCTGGTATGCCACTCATACCTGGGCCTCACCCATACCTGGTGACACAGGTCCCCACGTGGGCCTCAATTCGACCTGGTGAATCTGGTCCTTACCTGGTCCTCACCCAGAACCGGTAACTCTGGTCACCACCTGGGAATCACCTGGACCGGGTGAATCTGGTCCCCATCTGGGCCTCCCCCAGTCCTGGTGACATTGTTCCCCACCTGGAACTGATTGCTCTGGACTCCTTCTTGGCCTCACCTGGAACTGGTGACTCTCATCCTAACTGGGCCTAACTCAATCTGCTGACTCTGATTCTCCCCTGTGGACCATTATGAACTGGATACTCTGTTCCACACCTGAGCCTCACCTGGACATGATGACTCTGGATCCACTCTGGGTCTCACCCTGACGTGGTGACTCTGGTCCCCATGTGGATGTCATCTAACCAGGTGAATCTGGTACCCCTCTAGGCCTCAACTAGACCTGGTGACTCTGGTCCTCACCTGGTCCTCACGGGGACCTAGAGAATATGCTCCCAAATTGTGCCTCATCTGGACCTGGTGACTCTGGTTCTACCTTGGCATCATCGTGACATGGTTACTGTATTCCCCACTGGGACAGACCTGATCCTGGTATCTTTGGTCCTGATTTGGCCTCTTCTGTACCAGGTGACTCTGGATCCACCTTTGGTTCACCGGTAACTGGTGACTCTGATCCTAAGCATGGCCTCACCTGACCTGGTGACTGTGGTTCCCTTCGGGACCTCACCTGGACCTTATGTCTCTGGTCCCAACTGGGCCTCACCAGGACCTGGTGTCTCTGGTACCCACCTTGGTAGCATCAGGATACGGTTACACTGTTCACTAACAGTGACCCAGCCGGACCTATTAACTCTGGTCTTCACCTGGGCCACACCTGGATATTTTGACACTGGTTCCCACCTGGGTCTCACCTGGACATGGTGAGTCGGATCCACAACTGGTCCTCCCCTGTAACTGGTGATTCTTGTTCCCACATGGACATCATGTGGACCTAGTGGCTGAAGTGTTTCTAGCTTCTCATATACCTCGTGACTCTGGTCCCCACTAGGTCCTCACAGGGACCTGGTGAGTGTGGTTGCCACCTACATCTCAAGTGAAACTGGTCATTCTGGTCTGCACCTGAGACTACCCTGGATCTGGTGACTGTGGTCCCCACCTGGGCTTCACCTGCTTTGGGGACTCCGGTCTCCATCTGGGCCTCACATGGCCATGTTGACAATTGTCCTCAACTGGGCAAAATTGGGACCCGGTGACTGTGTTCCACAACTGGACCTCACCTGGACGAGGTGATTCTGGTCCTCAGTATGGCCTCACCTGGACCTTGTGTCTCTCGTCCCCACTTTGACCTAACTCAGAACTGCTGAATCTTGCCCCACCTAGGCCGCACCCAGACCTGGTGACACTTGTTCCCAGCTATGCCTCAATTCGACCTGATGAATCTGGTCCTCACGTGGGCCTCACATGGACCTGGGACTCAGCTGGATACAGTGGCTCTGGTTCCCACAAGGGGTTCAACTGATACTGGTGACTGTGGTCTTATTCTATGCCTCACCAGGACCTAGTGATTCTGTTCCCCATCTGGCCCTGCATGGCCCTAGTGACTCTGGTCCTCACCCAGGAATCATTGGGAACTGGATACTCTATTCCACACTGGGCCTCACTTTGACCAGGGACCTCTGGTCCCATTCTGGGCCTCAAACTAAACTGGTTACTCTGGTTCCCCCTCTGGGCCTCACCCTTACCTGGTGACTCTGGTCACCCCTTGGGCTTCACTTGGGCCTGGTGAATCTGGTCCTTAGCTGGTCCGCACTTGGATCTGGTGACTGGTCGCCACCTGGGCCTTACCTGGACTTGGTGAATCCTGTTGCCACCTGCCCCTCACCTGGACCTTGTGACTGTGGTCCAACCTGGACCTCACCTGGATCTGGTGGCTCTGGTTCCCATATGGGGCTCTCCTGGACCTGGTTCCTTTGGTCTCCATCTGGCCTCACCTGGAACACAATGACTCTGATATATATTTTGGCCTCTCATGGACCTGTTGACTCTGGTCCTTACCTAGGCATCATTGGGACCTGGATACTCACTTATATAACTGGGCCGCACCTGGACCTGGTGACTGTGGTCCCACGTAGGCCTCACCTGGACGAGGTGACTGGTTCCCACAGGGACTTCACCTGGACCTGGTCACTAAGGTCCTCATATGGAGATCTTGGGACCTGTTTTCTCAGTTCCACATCGGGGCCTCACCTGGAGCTAGTGATTCTCGTCCCCCTCTGGGCCTCACCCTGACGTGCTGACTCTGGTCCCCCCTGGATATCACCAGAACCGGGTGACTCTGGTCCCCCTCTGGGACTCACCAAGAGATTGACACTGGTGCTCAACTGGGCCTCAACAGGACCTGGTGAATCTATTCCTCACTTAGGCCTCATCTGTACCTTGTGACTCTTTTCCCACCTGGCATCAATGGGACATGGTTACTCTGTTCCCCACCTAGACATCACCTGGACATGATAACTTTGCTCCACAGTTTGGCCTCAACTTGTCCTGATGAATCTGTTCCCCCCACCTAGGCCTCAATCTGGACCTGTGACTATGGTCCTCGCCTGGGCATCATTGGTACCTGGTGACTCTGTTCCACACCTGAGCCTCACCTGGGCATGATGACTCTGGATCCCTCTGGGCCTCAGCCTGACATGGTGACTCTGGTGCCCATCTGGATGTCACCTAGACCAGGTGAATCTGTTACCCCTCTAGGGCTCAAATAGACCTGGTGACACTGGTCTTCAATTGGGTGTCACCGAGACCTAGTGAATATGCTCCCCACCTTCGCCTCATCTGGACCTGGTGACGCTGGGTCTACCTGGGCATCATCGGGACATGGTTACTCTGTCCCCACTGGGACTGACCTGATCCTGGTAACTCTGGTCCTGACTTTGGCCTCTTCTGTACAAGGTGACTCTGGCTCCACCTGGGCCTCACCTGTAACTGGTGACTATGATCCAGAGCATGGCCTCTCCTGACCTTATGACTGTGGTTCCCTTCGGGACCTCACCTGGACCTCATGTCTCTGGTCCCACCTGGGCCTCACCAGGACCTGGTGTCTCTGGACCCACCTGGGTAGCATCAGGATATGGTTACACTGTTCACTAACAGTGACCCAGCCGGACCTATTAACTCTGGTCTTCACCTGGGCCACACCTGGACATTTTGACACTCGTTCACACCTGGGTCTCACCTGGAAATGGTGAGTCAGATACCCACCTGGTCCTAACCTATAACTGTTGCTTCTCTTTCCCACATGGACATCATGTGGACCTGGTGGCTGCGGTGTTTCTAGTTTGTCATGTACCTTGTGACACTGGTCCCCACCAGGGCCTCACCGTGACCTGGTGAGTGTGGTTGCCACCTGCACCTCACCTGGACATGGTGATTCAGGTCTGCACCTGAGACTACCCTGGATCTGGTGACTGTGGTCCCCACTTGTGCTTCACCTGGATTTGGGGACTCTTGTCCCCATCTGAGCCTCACCTGGCCCTGTTGACCATGGTCCTCAACTGCGCAAAATTGGGACCCTGTGACTGTGTTCCACAACTGGACCTCACCTGGACCACGTGACTCTGGTGCCCCTATGGGTCTCACCATGCCCTCGTGACTGTGAACCCCACTTTCCCCTGACTTAGACCTGCTGACCCTGGTTGAAACTTGCTCCTGACCTCGAACTGTTGACTCTGGTACTTTCAAGGGCCTCCCCTGTACGTAGTGATCCTGGTCCGAACCTGGGCCTCACCTGGACGTGGTGACTCTTGTCACCATGGGGACTCACCTGGACCTACTTACTGTGTTCCACACCTGGGCCTCAAGTACTCCTGTTGACCATGGTCCCCAAGCCGGCCTCACATGGACCTGTTGCCTCTGACCCCACCGGGTCCTCACGTGTACCTTGTAACTCTGGTCCTCACCTGGGCCTCATCTGGACCTAGAGACTCTGGTCCCCACCTAGGCTTCACCTGGATCTGGAGACTCTGGTCACCATCTGGACTTCACCTGGATCTGGTGACTCTGGTCCCAATCTGGACCTCTCCTGGACTTGGTGTCTCTCTTGCCCACTTTGACCTAACTCAGAACTGCTGAATCTTGCCCCACCTATTACGCACCCAGACCTGGTGACTATGTCCTAGCTATTCAACAATTCGACCTGATGAATCTGGTCCTCACGTGGACCTCACATGTACCTGGGACTCAGCTGGAAAGAGTGGCTCTGGTTCCCAAAACGGGCTCACCTGATACTGCTGACTGTGGTCTTACTCTATACCTCACCAGGACCTAGTGCTTCTGTTCCCCATCTGGGCCTGCATGGCCATAGTGACTCTGGTCCTCACTCAGGCATCATTGGTACCTGGATACTCTATTCCACACCTGGGCCTCACTTTGAACAGGGACCGCTGGTCCCATTCTGGGCCTCAAACTAAACTGGTTACTCTGGTTCCCCCTCTGAACCTCACCCTTACCTGGTGACTCTGGTCACCCCTTGGGCTTCACCTAGGCCTGTTGAATCTGATCCTTAGCAGGTCCGCACCTGGATGGTGACTGGTCGCCACCTGAGCCTCACCTGGACTTGATAAATCCTGTTGCCCCGTGCGCCTCACCTGGTCCTTGTAACTGTGGTCCCACCTGGACCTCACCTGGATCGGGTTGCTTGGTTCCCATATGGTGCTCCCCTAGATCTGGTTCCTGTGGTCTCCATCTGGCCTCACCTGGATCACAATGAATCTGATTCATATTTGGGCCTCTCCTGGACCTGTGGACTCTGGTCCTTACCTGGGCATCATTGGGACCTGGATACTCTCTTATATGTTTTGGCCTCACCTGGACCTGTTGACTATGGTCCCACCTGGGCTTCACCTGGACGAGGTGACGGGTTCCCACAGAGACCTCACCTGGACCTGGTGACTCAGGTCCACATATGGGCATCATGGGACCTGGTTTCTCAGTTCCACATCGGAGCCTCACCTGGACCTAGTGCCTCTCGTCCCACTCTGGGCCTCACCCTGACGTGGTGACTCTTGTCCCCACCTGGATATCACCAGAACCAGATGACTCTGGTCCCCCTCTGGGACTCAACCGGCGCTGGGGACACTGGTCCTCAACTGGACCTCAACAGGACATGGTGAATCTACTCTTCACTTAGGCCTCCTCTGGACCTTGTGACTCTTTCCCACCTGGCATCAATGGGACATGGTTACTCTGTTCCCCACCCGGACTCACATGGATATGATAACTTTGCTCCACACTTTGGCCTCAACTGGTCCTGATGACTCTGGTCCCCCCACGTAGGCCTCAATCTTGACCTGGTGACTGTGCTCCCATAGTTCTCACATGGACCTGGTGACTTTCGTTCCCACATAAACCACACCTGGACCTGGTGACTCTGGTATCCTTGTGCACTCACATTTACCTGGTGACTCCTGTCCCACTAGGGCCTCACCTGGATCTGGTGACTCTGGCCTGCAGGTTGGTCTCACATGGACCTGGTGAGTGGGGTTGCCACCTGGCATCACCCATACATGGTGACTCAGGTCCCCACGTGGGCCTCTTGGACCTAGTGAATCTGGTCCTTACCTGGTCCTCTCCCAGACCCGGGGACTCTGGTCACCACCTGGGCCTCACCTGAAACTGGTGAATCTGGTCCCCTTCTGGGCCTCCTCCAGGCCTGGTGACTTTGTTCCCCACCTGGACCTTATTGCTGTGGACTCTTTCTTGGCCTCACCTGGAACTGGTGACTCTTATCCTATCTGCGCGTCACCCAGACCTGGTGACTCTGGTCCTCACCTAGGCATCATTGGTACCTGGTGACTCTGTTCCACACCTGAGCCTCACCTGGACCTGATGACTCTGGAAGCTCTCTGGGCCTACCCTGACCTGGTGACCCTGGTCGCCATCTGGATATCAACTGGAACAGGTGATTCTGGTACCCCTCTAGGACTCAACCAGATCTGGTGACTCTGGTCCTCAAATGGGCCTCACCTGGACCTAGTGAATATGCTCCATCTGGGCCTCATTTGGACCTGGTGATTCTGGTCCCTCCCTGGGCATCATCGGGACATGGTTCCACTGCATAGCCTGCAAGTTGGCCACACCTGGACCTGGTAACTCAGGTCCCTGCCTGGGCAAAATCGGGACACTCTTCCTCTGCATTGCCTGCAGGGTGGCCTCACCTGGACCTGGTGATTGGGGTTGCCACTTGGACCTCACCCATACCTGGTGACACAGGTGCCCACGTGGTCCTCACTTGGACCTGGTGAATCTGGTCCTTACCTGGTCCTCACCCGGAACTGCTAACTCTGGTCACCACCTGGGAATCACCTGGGCCTGGTGAATCTGGTCCCCATCTGGGCCTCACCAATTCCTGGTGACTTTGTTCCCCACCTGGACCTGATTGCTGTGGACTCCTTCTTGGCCACACCTGGAAGTGGTGACTCTGATCGTAGCTGGGCCTCACCCAGATCTTGTGACTCTGGTCCTCACCTGTGGACCATTATGACCTGGATACTCTGTTCCACACCTGAGGCTCACCTGGACATGATGACTCTGGATCCACTCTGGGCCTCACCATGACATGATGACTCTGGTCCCCATCTGGATATCACCAGAACCGGGTGACTCTGGTCCCCCTCTGGGACTAACCCAGAGATGGGGACACTGGTCCTCAACTGGATCTCAACAGTACCTGTTGAATCTACTCCTCACTTAGGTCTCGTCTGAACCTTGTGACTCTTTTCCCACCTGGCATCAACGGGACATGGTTACTCTGTTCCCCACCTGGGCCTCACCTAGACATGATAACTTTGCTCCACACTTTGGCCTCAACTGGTCCTGATGACTCTGGTCCCCCCACCTAGGCCTCAATGTGGACCCGGTGATGTGGTCCCCACTTGGATCTCACCAGGACCTGGTGACCCTCGTTTCCACATGAACCACACCTGGCCCTGTTGACTGTGGTGTTCTTGTAGACTCACATTTACCTGGTGACTCCGGTCCCCACTAGGGCCTCACCTGGATATGGTGACTCTGGCCTGCAGGTTGGCCTCACCTGGACCTGGTGAGTGGGGTTGCCGCCTGGGCCTCACCCATACCTGGTGACTCAGGTCCTCACGTGTGCCTCACTTGGACCTGGTGAATCTGGTCCTTAACTGGTCCTCTGTCATACCCAGTCCTCTGGTCACCACCTGGACCTCACCTGGACCTGGTGAATCTGGTCCCCATCTGGGCCTCACCCAGTACTGGTGCCTTAGTTCCCCACCTGGACCTGATTGCTGTGGACTCTTTCTTGGCCTCACCTGGAACTGGTGACACTGATCCTATCTGCGCATCATCCAGACCTGGTGACTCTGGTCCTCACCTGGGCATCATTGGTACCTGGTGACTCTGTTCCACACCTGAGCCTCACCTGGACATAATGTCTGTGGAACCTCTCTGGGCATCACCCTGACCTGGTGACTCTCGTCCCCATCTGGATGTCACCTGGACCAGGGGATTCTGGTACCCCTCTAGGCCTCAACCAGATCTGGTGACTCTGGTCCTCAACTCGGCCTCACCTGGACGTAGTGAATATGCTCCATCTGGGCCTCATTTGGACCTGGTGTCTCTGGTCCCTACCTGGGCATCATCGGGACATGGTTCCACTGCATTGCATGCAGGTTGGCCTCACCTGGACCTCGTAACTCTGGTCCCTACATATCCATAACGGGACACGGTTCCTCTGCATGGCCTTCAGGTGGGCCTCCCCTGGACCTGGTGAGTGAGGTTGCCACCTGGGTCTCCCCATAACTGGTGACACAGGTCCCACGTGGTCTTCACTTGGACCTGGTGAATCTGGTCCCTACCAGAACTGGTAACCCTTGTCACCACCTGGGAATCACCTGGACCTGTTGAATCTGGTCCCCATCTGGGCCTCACCCAGTCCTGGTGACTTTGTTCCCCACCTGGACCTGATTTCTGTGGACTAATACTTGGCCTCACCTGGAACTGGTGACTCTGATCCTATCTGAGTGTCACCCAGACCTGGTGACTCTGGTCCTCAACTGGGCATCATTGGTACCTGGAGACTCTGATACACGCGTGAGCCTCACCTGGACATAATGACACTGGAACCTCTCTGGGCCTCACCCTGACCTGGTGACCCTGGTCCCCATCTGGATGTCACCTGGACCTGGTGATTCTTGTACCCCTCTAGGTCTCAACCAGATCTGGTGACTCTGGTCCACAACTGGGCCTCACCTGGACCTGGTGATTCTGGCCTGCACCTGAGGCTAACCTGGATCTGGTGACTGTGGTCCCCACCTGGGCTTCACCTGGAATTGGGGACCACGGTCCCCATCTGGGACTCACCTGGTCCTGTTGACCATGGTCCTCAACTGGGCAAAATTTGGGACCCTGTGACTGTGTTCCACAACTGGACCTCACTGGACCAGGTGACTCTGGTCCCCCTCTGGGTCTCACCGTGCCCTAGTGACTGTGAACCCCACTTTGGCCTGACTTGGACCTGCTGACCCAGGTTGCCACCTGCGCTGACCTCGAACTGTTGACTCTGGTTCTTTCAAGGGCCTACCCTGGACCTGGTGATCCAGGTCCCCACCTGGTCCTCACCTGGACATGGTGACACTTGTCACCACCGGGGACTCACCTGGACCTGGTTACAGTGTTCCACACCTGGGCATCAAGTAGACCTGTTGACCATGGTCCCCAAGCCGGCCTCACATGGACCTGTTGCCTCTGATCCCCACCGGGGCCTCACGTGTACCTGGTAACTCTGGTACTCACCTGGGGCTCATCTGGACCTAGTGACTCTGTTCCCCACCTGGGCTTCACCTAGACCTGGTGACTGGTCCCCACCTGTGCTTCACCTGGATCTGGTGACTCTGGTCCCCACCTGGGAATCATTGGTACCTGGTTACTCTCTTATATACCTGGGACTCACCTGGACCTGGTGACTGTGGTCCCACCTGGGCCTCACCTGGACGAGGTGACTGGTTCCCACAGGGACCTCTCCTGGACCTGGTGACTCAGGTCCTCATATGGACATCATGGGACCTGGTTTCTCAGTTCCACATCGGGGCCTCACCTGGACCTAGTGATTCTCGTCCCACACTGGGCCTCACCCTGACGTGCTGACTCTGGTCCCCACCTGGATATCACCAGAACCGGGTGACTCTGGTCCCCCTCTGGGACTCACCCGGAGCTGGGGACAATAGTCTTCAACCTGGACTGAACAGGACCTGGTGAATCTACTCCTCAATTAGGCCTCATCTGGACCTTGTGACTCTTTTCCCACCTGGCATCAATGGGACATGGTTACTCTGTTCCCCACCTGGGCCTCACCTGGACATGATAACTTTGCTCCACACTTTGGCCTCAACTGCTCCTGAAGGCTCTCGTCCCCCCACCTAGGCCTCAATCTGGACCTGGTGACTGTGGTCCCCACCTGGGTCTCACCTGGACCTCGTGACTCTCGTTCCCACATGAACCACACCTGGACCTGGTGACTGTGGTGTACTTGTAGACTCACATTTGCCTGTTGACTCCGTTCCCCACTAGGGTCTCACCTGGATCTTGTGACTCTGGCCTGCAGGCTGGCCTCACCTGGACCTGGTGAGTAGGGTTGCCACCTGGGCCTCACCCATACCCGGTGACTCAGGTCCCCACGTGGGTCTCTTGGACCTAGGGAATCTGGTCCTTACCTGGTCCTCTCCCAGGCCCGGGGACTCTGGTCACCACCTGGGCTTCACTTGGACCTGTTGAATCTGGTCCCCATCTGGGCCTCACCCAGTCCTGGTGACTTTGTTCCCCACCTGGACCTGATTGCTGTGGACTCTTTCTTGGCCTCACCTGGAACTGGTGACTCTGATCTAATCTACGCGTCACCCATACCTGGTGACTCTGGTCCTCACCTGGGCATCATTGGTACCTGGTGACTCTGTTCCACACCTTAGCCTCACCTGGACATGATGATTCTGGAACCTCTCTGGGCCTCACCGTGTCCTGGTGACTCTGGTCCCCATCTGGATGTCACCTGTACCAGGTGTTTCTGGTATGGCTCTAGGCCTCAACCAGATCTGGTGACCCTTGTCCTCAACTGGGCCTCACCTGGATCTAGTGAATATGCTCCATCTGGGCCTCATTTGGACCTGGTGACTCTGGACACTACCTGGGCATCATCGGGACATGGTTCCACTGCATGGCCTGCAGGTTGGCCTCACCTGGTCCTGGTATCTCTGGTCCATACATGGGCATCATCGGGACATGGTTCCTCCACATGGCCTGCAGGTTGGCCTCACCTGGACCTGGTGAGTTGGGTTGCCACCTGGGCCTCACCCATACCTGGTGACAAAGGTCCCCAGGTGGGCCGAAATTGGACCTGGTGAATCTGCTCCCCATCTGTGCCTCACCAGGTCCTGGTGTCTTTGTTCCCCACCTGGACATGATTGCTGTGGACTCCTTCTTGGCCTCACTTGGAACTGATGACTCTGATCTAACTGGGCCTCAGCCAGATCTGGTGACTCTGGTCTTCACCTGTGGACCATTATGACCTGGATACTCTGTTCCACGCCTGAGCCTCACCTGCACATGATGACTCTGGATCCCCTCTGGGCCTCACCCTGACATGGTGACTCTGGTCCCCATCTGGATGTGACCGAGACCAGGTGAATCTGGAAACCCTCTAGGCCTCAACTAGACCTGGTGACTCTGGTCCTCAACTGGGCCTCACCGGGACCTAGTGAACATGCTCCCCACCTGCGCCTCATCTGGACCTGGTGACTCTGGTTCTACCTGGGCATCATCGGGACATGGTTACACTATTCCCCTCTGGGACTGACCTGATCCTGGTAACTCTGGTCCTGACTTTGGCCTCTTCTCTACCAGGTGAGTCTGGCTCCACCTGGGCCTCACGTGTAACTGGTGACTCTGATCCTAAGCATGGCCTCACCTGACCTGGTGACTGTGGTTCCCATCTGGACCTCACCTGGTCCTCATGTCTCTGGTCTCACCTGGGCCTCACCAGGACCTGGTGTCTCTGGTACCCACCAGGGTAGCATCAGGATATGGTTACACTGTTCACTAACAGTGACCCAGCCGGACCTATTAACTCTGGTCTTCACCTGGGCCACACCTGGACATGGTGACACTGTTTCCCACCTGGGTCTCACCTGGACATGGTGAGTCGGATCCCCACCTGGTCCTCACCTGTAACTGGTGATTCTCGTTCCCACATGGAGATCATGAGGACCTGTTGGCCGCAGTGTTTCTAGAATCTTTTTTTTTTAATTTTTATTGATATGATAGTAACAGAGAGAGAGAGAGGCAGAGACACAGGCAGAGGGAGAAGCAGGCTCCATGCACCGGGAGCCCGACGTGGGATTCGATCCCGGGTCTCCAGGATCGCGCCCTGGGCCAAAGGCAGGCGCCAATCCGCTGTGCCACCCAGGGATCCCATGTGTTTCTACCTTCTCATGTACCTCGTGACTCTGGTCCCCACTAGTGCCTCACCGGACCTGGTGAGTTTGGTTGCCACCTGTACCACACCTGGACCTGGTGATTCTGGTCTGCACCTGAGACTACCCTGGATCTGGTGACTGTTGTCCCCACCTGGGCTTCACATGCACTTGGTGAATCCTGTTGCCACCTGAGACTCACCGGGACCTTGTGACTCTTTTCCCACCTGGCATCAATGGGACATGGTTACTCTGTTCCCCACCTGGGCCTCACCTGGACATGATAACTTTGCTCCACACTTTGGCCTCAACTAGTCCTTTTTTTTTTTTTTTTTTTTTTTTTTTTTAATTTTTATTTATTTATGATAGTCACAGAGAGAGAGAGAGAGAGAGAGGCGCAGAGACACAGGCAGAGGGAGAAGCAGGCTCCATGCACCGGGAGCCCGACGTGGGATTCGATCCCGGGTCTCCAGGATCGCGCCCTGGGCCAAAGGCAGGCGCCAAACCGCTGCGCCACCCAGGGATCCCGGCCTCAACTAGTCCTTATGACTCTGGTCCCCCCACCTAGGCCTCAATCTGGACCTGGTGACTGTGGTCCAAACATGGTTCTCACCTGGACCTGGTGTCTCTCGTTCCCACATGAACCACACCTGGACCTGGTGACTGTGGTATTTTTGTAGCCGCACATTTACCTGGTGACTCCGGTCCCCACTAGGACCTCACGTGGATCTGGTGACTCTGGCCTGAAGGTTGTCCTCACCTGGACTTGGTGAGTGGGGTTGCCAACCCATACCTGGTGACTCAGCTCCCCACGTGGGCCTCTTGGATCTGTTAATCTGGTCGTTACCTGGTCCTCTCCCAGACCCGGGGACTCTGGTCCCCAACTGGGCCTCATCTGGACCTGGTGAATCTGGTCCCCATCTGGGCGTCACCTAATCCTGGTGACTTTGTTCCCCACCTGGACCTGATTCCTGTGGACTCTTTCTTGGCCTCACCTGGAACTGGTGACTCTGATCCTATCTGCGCGTCACCCAGACCTGGTGACTCTGGTCCTCACCTGGGCATCATTGGTACCTGGTGACTCTGTTCCACACCAGAGCCTCACCTGGACATGATGACTCTGGAACCCCTCTGGGCCTCAACCTGACCTGGTGATTCTGGTACCCATCTGGATGTCACTTGGACCAGGTGATTCTGGTACCCCTCTAGTCCGCATCGAGATCTGTTGCCTCTGGTCCTCAACTCGGCCTCACCTGGACCTAATGAATATGCTCCATCTGGGCCTCACCTGGACCTGTTAACTCTGGTCCCTACCTGGGCATCATCGGGACATGGTTCCACTGCATGGCCTGCACGTTGGCCTCACATGGACCTGGTAAATCTGGTCCGTACCTGGGCATCATCGTGACAAGGTTCCTCTGCATGGCCTGCAGGTTGCCCTCACCTTGAACTGATGAGTGGGGTTGCCACCTGTGCCTCACCCATACCTGGTGACACAGGTCCCCACGTGGGCCTCACTTGGACCTGGTGAATATGGTCCTTACTTGGTCCTTACCCGGAACTGGTAACTCTGGTCATCATCTGGGAATCTCCTGGACCTTGTGAATCTGGTCCCCATCTGGGCCTCACCCAGTCCTGGTGACTTTGTTCCCCACGTGGACCTGATTGCTGTGGACTCCTTCTTGGCCTCACCTGGAACTGGTGACTCTGATCCTAAGTGGGCCTCACCCAGATCTGGTGACTCTGGTCCTCTCCTATGGACCATTATGACCTGGATACTCTGTTCCACACCTGAGCCTCACCTGGACATGATGACTCTGGATCCCCTCAGGGCCTCACCCTGACATGATGACTCTGGTCCCCATCCGGATGTCACCTAGACCAGGTGAATCAGGTATCCCTCTAGGCCTCAACTTGACCTGGTGACTCTGGTCCTCAACTGGGCCTCAACGGGACCTAGTGAACATGCTCCCCACCTGCGCCTCATCTGGACTTGGTGACTCTGGTTCTACCTGGGCATCATCGGGACAAGGTTACTCTATTCCCCACTGGGACTGACCTGATCCTGGTAATTCTGGTCCTGACTTTGGCCTCTTCTGTACCAGGTGACTCTGGCTCCACCTGGGCCTCACCTTTAACTGGTGACTCTGATCCTAAACATGGCCTCACCTGACCTGGTGACTGTGGTTCCCATCTGGACCTCACCCGGACCTCAGGTCTCTGGTCCCACCTGGGCCTCACCAGGACCTGGTGTCTCTGGTACCCACCTGGTTAGCATTAGGATATGGTTACACTGTTCACTAACAGTGACCCAGCCGGACCTATTAACTCTGGCCTTCACCTGGGCCACACCTGGTCATGGTGACACTGGTTCCCACCTGGGTCTTACCTGGAAATGGTGAGTCGGATCCCCACCTGGTCCTCACCTGAACTGGTGATTCTCCTTCCCAAATGGACATCATGTGGACCTGGTAGCTGCAGTGTTTCTAGCTTCTCATGTACCTCGTGACTCTGGTCTCCACCAGGGCCTCACTGGGACCTGGTGAGTGTAGTTGCCACCTGCGCCTCACCTGGACCTGGTGATTCTGGTCTGCACCTGAGACTAACCTGGAATTGGTGACTGTAGTCCCCACCTGGTCTTCACCTGGATTTGGGGACTCCGGTCCCCATCTGGGCCTCACCTGGCCCTGATGACCATGGTCCTCTCCTGGGCACAATTGGGACCCGGTGACTGTGTTCCACAACTGGACCTCACCTGGACCACATTACTCTGGTCCCCCTCTGGGTCTCACCGTTCCCTAGTGACTGTGAACCCCACTTTGGCCTGACTTGGACCTCCTGACACTTGTTGCCACCTGTGCCTGACCTCGAACTGTTGACTCTGGTTCTTTCAAGGTCCTCCCTTGTACCTGGTGATCCTGGTCCCCACCAGGGCCTCACGTGGACGTGGTGACACTTGTCACCACGGAGGACTCACCTGGACCTGCTTACTATGTTCCACTCCTGGGCCTCAAGTAGACCTGTTGACCATGGTCCCCAAGCCGGCCTCACATGGACCTGTTGCCTCTGATCCCCACCGAGGCCTCACGTGTACCTGGTAGCTCTGGTCCTCACCTGGGCCTCAACTTGACCTGGTGACTCTGGACCTCAACTGGGCCTCACCGGGACCTAGTGAACATGCTCCCCACGTGCGACTCATCTGGACCTGGTAACTCTGGTCCCTACCTGGGCATCATCGGGACATGGTTCCTTTGCATGGCCTGCAGGTTGGCCTCACCTGGACCTGGTGAGTGGGGTTGCCACCTGGGTCTCACCCATACCTGGTGACTCAGGTCCCCACGTGAGACTCTTGGACCTGGTAAATCTGGTCCTTACCTGTTCCTCTCCCAGATCCGGGGACTCTGGTCACCACCTGGGCTCACCTTGTCCTGGTGGATCTGGTCCCCATCTGGGCCTCACCCAGTCCATGTGACTTTGTTCCCCACCTGTACCTGATTGCTTTGGACTGTTTCTTGGCCTCACCTGGAACTGGTGACTGAGATCCTATCTGCGCGTCACCCAGTCATGGTGACTCTGGTCCTCACCTGGGCATCACTGGTACCTGGTGACTCTGTTCCACACCTGAGCCTCACCTGGACATGATGACTCTGGAACCTCTCTGGGCCTCACCCTGACCTGTTGACTCTGGTCCCCATCTGGATGTCACCTTGACCAGGTGAATCTGGTACCCCTCTGGGCCTCAATTAGACCTGGTGACACTGGTCCTCAACTGGGCCTCACCGGGACCTAGTGAATATGCTCCCCACCTGCGCCTCATCCGGACCTGGTGACTCTGGTTCTACCTGGGCATCATCGGGTCATGGTTACTCTATTCCCCACTGGAACTGACCTGATCCTGGTAACTCTGGTCCTGACTTTTGGCTCTTCTGTACCAGGTGACTCTGGCTCCACCTGGGCCTCACCTGTAACTGTTGAATCTGATCCTAAGCATGGACTCACCTCACCTGATGTCTGTGGTGCCCATGGGACCTCACCTGGTCCTCATGTCTCTGGTCTCACCTGGACCTCACCAGGACTTGGTGTCTCTCGTACACACCTGGGTAGCATCAGGATATGGTTACACTGTTCACTAACAGTGACCCAGTCGGACCTATTAACTCTGGTCTTCACCTGGGACACACCTGGACATGGTGACACTGGTTCCCACCTGGGTCTCACCTGGACATGGTGACTCGGATCCACACAGGGTCCTCACCTGTAACTGGTGATTCTCGTTCTCACATGGACATCATGTGGACCTGGTGGCTGGAGTGTTTCTAGCTTCTCATGTACCTCGTGACTCTTGTCCCCACCAGGGCCTCACCGGGACCTAGTGAGTGTGGTTGCCACCTGCACCTCACCTGGACCTGGTGATTCTGGTCTGCACCTGAGACTACCCTGGATCTGGTGACTCTGGTCCCCACCTGGTTCTCACCTGGATTTGGGGACTCCGGCCCCCATCTGGGCCTCACCTGGCCCTGTTGACCATGGTCCTCTACTGGGCAAAATTGGGACCCGGTGACTGTGTTCCACACCTGGACCTCACCTGGACCAGGCGACTCTGGTCCCCCTCTGGGTCTCACCATGCCCTAGTGACTGTGAATCCCACTTTGGACTGACTTGGACCTGCTTACCCTGGTTCCCACCTGCGACTGACGTCGTACTGTTGACTCTGGTACTTTCAAGGGCCTCCCCTAGACCTGGTGATCCTGGTCCCCACCTGGGCCTCACCTGGACGTGGTAACTTTTGTCACCACCGGTTACTCACCTAGACCTGGTTATTCTGTTCCACACCTGAGCCTCAAGTAGACCTGTTGACCATGGTCCCCAAGCCGGCCTCACATGGACCTTTTGCCTCTGATCCCCACCGGGGCCTCTCGTGTACCTGGTAACTCTGATCCTCACCTGGGCATCATTGGTCCTGGTGACTCTGTTCCATACGTGAGGCTCCCCTCGACAAGATGACTCTGGAACCTCTCTGGCTATCAACCTGACCTGGTGACTCTGGTCCCCATATGGATGTCACCTGGACCAGGGGATTATGGTACCCCTCTGGGCCTCAACCAGGTCTGGTGACTCTGGTCCTCAAATGGGCCTCACCTGGACCTAGTGAATATGCTCCATCTGGGCCTCATTTGGACCTGGTGACTCTGGTCCCTACCTGGGCATCATCGGGACATGTTTCCACTGCATGGCCTGCAGGTTGGCCTCACCTGGACCTGGTAACTCTCGTCCCTACCTGAGCATTTTTGGGACCTGGTTCCTCATCATGGCCTGCAGGTTGGCCTCACCTGGACCTGGTAACTCTGGTCCCTACCTGGGCATCATCGGGACATGGTTCCACTGCATGGCCTGTAGGTTGACCTCACCTGGACCTGGTAACTCTCGTCCCTACCTGAGCATTTTTGGGACATGGTTCCTCATCATGGCCTGCAGGTTGGCCTCACCTGGAACTGGTGAGTGGGTTTGTCACCTGGGCCTCAACCTTGCCTAGTGACACAGGTCCCTACGTGGGCCTCACTTGGACCTGGTGAATCTGGTCCTTACCTGGTGGTCACCCGGAACTGGTAACTCTGGTCAACACATGGAGATCACGTGGGCCTGGTGAATCTGGTCCCCAACTGGGCCTCACCCAGTCCTGTTGACTTTCTTCCCCACCTGGACCTGATTGCTGTGGACTCCTTCTTGGCTAACCTGGAACTGCTGACTCTGATGTTAACTGGGCCTCACCCAGATCTGGTGACTCTGGTCCTCACCTGTGGACCATTATGACCTGGATACTCTGTTCCACACCTGAGCCTCACCTGGATATGTTGACTCTGGATCCACTCTGGGCCTCAGCCTGACATGGGGACTCTGGTCCCCATCTGGATGTCACCAGACCAGGTGAATCTGGTACCCCTCTAGGCCTCACCTAGACCTGGTGACTCTGGTCCTCAACTGGGCCTCAACGGGACCTAGTGAACATACTCCCCACCTGCGCCACATCCGGGCCTAGTGACTCTGGTTCTACCTTGGCATCATCGGGACATGGATACTCTATTCCCACTTGGAGTGACCTGATCCTGGTAACTCTAGTCCTGACTTTGTCCTCTTCTGTACCAGGTGACTCTCGCTCCACCTGGGCCTCACCTGTAACTGGTGACTCTGATCCTAAGCATGGCCTCACCTGACCTGGTGACTGTGGTTCCCATCGGGACCTCACCTGGACCGCATGTCTCTGGTCCCACTTGGGCCTCACCAGGACCTGGTGTCTCTGCCACCCACCTGGGTAAGATCAGGATATGGTTACACTGTTCACTAACAGTGACCCAGCCGGACCTATTAACTCTGGTCTTCACCTGGGCCACACCTGGACATGGTGACACTGTTTGCCACCTGGGTCTCACCTGGACATGGTGAGTCGGATCCCCACCTGGTCCTCACCTGTAACTGGTGATTTTCGTTCCCACATGGAGATCATGTGGACCTGTTGGCCGCAGTCTTTCTAGCATCATTTTTTTTAAATTTTTATTTATTTATGATAGTCACAGAGAGAGAGAGAGGCAGAGACACAGGCAGAGGGAGAAGCAGGCTCCATGCACCGGGAGCCCGACGTGGGATTCGATCCCGGGTCTCCAGGATCGCGCCCTGGGCCAAAGACAGACGCCAAACCGCTGCGCCACCCAGGGATCCCATGTATTTCTAGCTTCTCATGTACCTCGTGACTCGGGTCCCCACCAGTGCCTCACCGGGACCTGGTGAGTTTGGTTGCCACCTGCACCGCACCTGGACCTGGTGATTCTGGTCTGCACCTGACACTACCCTGGATCTGGTGACTGTGGTCCCCACCTGGGCTTCACCTGGATTTGGAGACTCTGGTCCCCATGTGGGCCTCACCTGGCCCTGTTGACCATGGTCCTAAACTGGGGAAATTGGGACACGGTGACTGTGTTCCACAACTGGACCTCACCTGGACCACGTGACTCCGGTTCCCCTCTGGGTCTCACCGTGCACTAGTGACTGTGAAACCCACTTTGGCCTGACTTAGACCTGCTGACCCTGGTTGGAAGCTGCGCCTGACCTCGAACTGTTGACTCTGGTTCTTTCAAGGGCCTCCCCTGTAACTGGTGATCCTGGTCCCCACCTGGGCCTCACCTGGACTTGGTGACACTTGTCACCACCGGGGACTCACCTGGACCTGCTTACTGTGTTCCATAACTGGGCCTCAATTAGACCTGTTGACTATGGTCCCCAAGCCGGCCTCACTTGGAGCTGTCGCCTCTGATCCCCACCGGGGCCTCAGTGTACCTGGTAACTCTGGTCCTCACCTGGGCCTCATCTGCACCTAGTGACTCTGGTCCCCACCTGGGCTTCACCTGGATCTGGTGACTTGCGTCCCCACCTGGACTTGACCTGGATCTGGTGACTCTGGTCCTCAGCTGGACCTCTCCTGGACCTGGTGACTCTCTTTCCAACATGGACCTCACCTGGATCTGGTGACTCTGGTCCTCATTTTGTCCTCACCTGGACCTGGTGTCTCTCGTCCCCACTTTGACCTAACTCAGAACTGCTGAATCTTGCCCCACCTAGGCCGCACCCAGACCTGGTGACTCTTGTCCCCAGCTATGCCTCAATTCGACCTGTTGAATCTGGTCCTCACGTGGGCCTCACATGGACCTTGTGACTGTGGTCCCACCTGGACCTCACCTGGATCTGGTGGCTCTGGTTAACATATGGGGCTCTCCTGGACCTGGTTCCTGTGGTCTCCATCTGGCCTCACCTGTAACACAATGACTCTGATCCATATTTGGGCCTCTCCTGGACCTCTTGACTCTGGTCCTTACCTGGAAATCATTGGGAGCTGGATACTCTCTTATATACTTGGGCATCACCTGGACCTGGTGACTCTGGTCCCACCTGGGCCTCACCTGGACGAGGTGACTGGTTCCCACAGGGACCTCAACTGGACCTGGTGACTCAGGTCCTCATATGGGCATCATGGGACCTGGTTTCTCAGTTCCAAATCGGGGCCTCACCTGGACCTAGTGATTCTCGTCTCCCTCTGGGCCTCACCCTGACATGGTGACTCTGGTCCCCACCTGGACGTCACCAGAACCGGGTGACTCTGACCCCCTCTGGGACTCACCCGGAGCTGGGGACACTGGTCCTCATCTGGGCCTCAACAGGACCTGGTGAATCTACTCCTCACTTAGGCCTCGTCTGGACCTTGTGACTCTTTTCCCACCTGGCATCAATGGGACATGGTTACTCTGTTCCCTACTTGGGCCTCACCTGGACATGATAACTTTGCTCCACACTTTGGCCTCAACTGGTCCTGATGAATCTGGTCCCCCCACCTAGGCCTCAATCTGGACCTGTTGACTGTGGTCCCCAACTGGGACTCACCTGGATCTGGTGACTCTCGTTCCCACATGAACCACACCAGGATCTGGTGACTGTGTTGTTCTTGTAGAATCACTTTTAACTGGTGACTCCAGTCCCCACCAGGGCCTCACGTGGATCGGGTGACTTGGCCTGCAGGTTGGCCTCACATGGACCTGGTTAGTGGGGATGCCACTTGGGCCTCACCCATACCTGGTGACTCAGGTCTCCACGTGGGCCTCTTGGACCTGGTGAATCTCATTCTTACCTGGTCCTCTCCCAGACCCGGGGATTCTGGTCACCTCCTGGGCCTCACCTGGACCTGGTGAATCCGACCCCATCTTGGCCTCACTCAGTCCTGGTGACTTTGTTCCCCACCTTGACCTGATTGCTGTGGAGTCTTTCATCGCCTCACCTGGACCTGGTGACTCTGATCCTATCTGCGCGTCACCCAGACCTGGTGACTCTGGTCCTCAGCTGGGCATCATTTGTACCTGGTGACTCTGTTCTACACCTGAGCCTCACCTGGACATGATAACTTTGCTCCACACTTTAGCCTCAACTGGTCCTGATGACTCTGGTCCCCCCACCTAGGCCTAAATCTGGACCTGGTGACTGTAGTCCCCACCTGGGTTTCACCTGGACCTGGTGTCTCTCGTTCCCACATGAACCACACCTGGACCTGGTGACTGTGGTGTTCTTGTAGACTCACAATTACCTGGTGACTCCGGTCGCCACTAGGGCCTCACCTGGATCTGGTGACTCTGGCCTGCTGGTTGGCCTCACCTGGACCTGGTGAGTGGGGATGCCACCTAGGCCTCACCCATACCTCGTGACACAGGTCCCCACGTGGGCCTCTTGGACCTGGTGAATCTGGTCCTTACCTGGTCCTCTCCCAGACCCGGGGACTCTGGGCACCACCTGGGGCTCACCTGGACCTGGTGAATCTGGTCCCCATCTGGGCCTCACGCAGTCCTGGTGACTTTGTTCCCCAACTGGGCCGGATTGCTGTGGACTCTTTCTTGGCCTCCCTGGAACTGGTGACTCTTATCCTATCTGCGCGTCACCGAGATCTGGTGACTCTGGTCCTACCCTGGGCATCATTGGTACCTGTTGACTCTGTTCCACACCTGAGACTCGCCTGGACATGATGACTCTGGAAACTCTCTGTGTCTCAACCTGACCTGGTGACTCTGGTCTCCATCTGGATGTCACCTGGACCAGGTGATTCTGGTACCCCTCTAGGCCTCAACCAGATCTGGTGACTCTGGTCCTCAACTGGGCCTCACCGGGACCTAGTGAATATGCTCCATCTGGTCCTCATTTGGACCTGGTGACTCTGGTCTCTACCTGGGCATCATCGGGACATGGTTTCACTGCATGGCCTACAGGTTGGTCTCACCTGGACCTGGTAACTCTGGTCCCTACCTGGGCATCATCGGGACACGGTTCCTCTGCATGGCCCGCAGGTTGGACTCACCTGTTCCTGGTGAGTGAGGTTACCACCTGAGCCTCACCCAGACCTGGTGACACAGGTCCCCACGAGGGCCTCATTTGACCTGGTGAATCTGGTACTTATCTGGTCCTCACCCGGAACTGGTAACTCTGATCACCACCTGGGAATCACCTGGACCTGGTGAATATGGTACCAATCAGGGCCTTACCCAGTCCTGGTGACTTTGTTCCCCACCTGTACCTGATTGCTGTAGACTCCTTCTTGGCCTCACCTGGAACTGGTGACTCTGCTCCTCACTGGGCCTCACACAGATCTGGTGACTCTGGTCCTCACCTGTGGACCATTATGACCTCGATACTCTGTTCCACACCTGAGCCTCACCTGCACATGATGACTCTGGATCCACTCTGGGCCTCACCCTGACATGGTGACTCTGGTCCCCATCTGGATGTCATCTAGACCAGGTAAATCTGGTACCCCTCTAGGCCTCAACTTGACCTGGTGACTCTGGTCCTCAACTGGGCCTCACCGGGACCTAGTGAACATGCTCCCCACCTGCGCCTCATCTGGACCTGGTGACTCTGGTTCTACCTGGGCATCACCGGGACATGGTTACTGTATTCCCCACTGGGACTGACCTGATCCTGGTAACTCTGGTCCTGACTATGGCCTCTTCTGTACCCGGTGACACTGGCTCCACCTGGGCCTCACCTGTATCTGGTGACTCTGATCCTAAGCATGGGCTCACCTGACCTGGTGACTGTGGTTCCCATCAGGACCTGACCTGGACCTCATGTCTCTGGTCCCACCTGGGCCTCACCAGGACCTGGTGTCTCTGGTACCCACCTGTGTAGCATCAGGATATAGTTACACTGTTCAGTATCAGTGACCCAGCCGGACCTATCAACTCTGGTCTTCACCAGGGGCACACCTGGACATGGTGACACTGGTTCCCACCTGGGTCTCACCTGGACATGGTGAGTGGGATCCCCACCTGATCCTCACCTGTAACTGGTGATTCTCGTTCCCACATGGACATCATGTGGACCTGGTGGCTGCAGTGTTTCTAGCTTCTCATGTACCTCGTGACTCCGGTCCCCACCAGGGCCTCACCACCTGGTGAGTGTGGTTGCCACCTGCACCTCACCTGGACCTGGCGATTCTGGTCTGCACCTGAGACAAATCTGGAGCTGGTGACGGTGGTCCCCACTGGGGTTCACCTCGATTTGGGGACTCAGGTCTCCATCTGGGCCTCACCTGGCCCTGTTGACCATGGTCCTCAACTGGGCAAAATAGGGACCCGGTGACTGTGTTCCACAACTGGACCTCACCTGGACCAGGAGACTCTGGTCCCCCTCTGGGTCTCACCGTGCCCTAGTTTCTGTGAAGCCCACTTTGGCCTGACTTGGACCTGCTGACCCTGGTTGCCACCTGCGCCTGACCTCGAGCTGTTGACTCTGATTCTTTCAAGGGCCTCCCCTGTACCTGGTGTTCCTGGTCCCCACCTGGGCCTCACCTGGACGTGGTGACTCTTGTCACCACCGGGGACTCACCTGGACCTGCTTACTGTGTTCCACACCTGGGCCTCAAGTAGACCTGTTGACCATGGTCCCCAGGCGGGACTCACATGGACCTGTTGCCTCTGATCCCCCAAGGGGCCTCACGTACCTGGTAACTCTGGTCCTCACCTGGGCTTCATCTGGAGCTAGTGACTCTGGTTCCCACCTGGGCTTCACCTGGATCTGGTGACTCTGGTCCCCACCTGGACTTCACCTGGATCTGGAGACTCTGGTCCCCACCTGGACCTCTCCTGGACCTGGTGACTCTCTTTCCAACATGGTTCTCCCCTGGATTTGGTGACTCTGGTCCTCAGTTTGGCCTCCCCTGGACCTGGTGTCTCTCGTTCCCTCTTTGACCTAACTCAGAACTGATGAATCTTGCCCCACCTACGCCGCACCCAGACCTGGTGACTCTTGTCCCCAGCTATGCCTCAATTCGACCTGATGAATCTGGTCCTCACATGGGCCTCACATGGACCTGGGACTCAGCTTGGTAGAGTGGCTCTGGTTCCCACAAGGGGCTCACCTGATACTGCTGACTGTGGTCTTATTCTATGCCTCACTAGGACCTAGTGATTCTGTTCCCCATCGGGCCCTTCATGGCCCTAGAGACTCTGGTCCTCACCCAGGCATCATTGGGACCTGGATACTCTATTCCACACCTGGGCCTCACTTTGACCAGTGACCTCTGGTCCCATTCTGGGCCTCTAACTAAACTGGTTACTCTGATTCTACACCTGGGCCTCACGTGGACCTGGTGACTGTGGTCCCACCTCGGCCTCACCTGGACGAGGTGACTGGTTCCCACAGGGACATCACCTGGACCTGGTGACTCAGGTCCTCATTGGGCATCATTCACCTGGTTTCTCAGTTCCACATCGGGGCTTCACTTGGTCCTAGTGATTCTCGTCCCGCTCTGGGACTCACCTCGATCTGGTGAATCTGGTCCTCAGTTTGACCTCACCTGGACCTTGTGCCTCTTGTACCCACCTGGGTAGCTTCAGGATATGGTTACACTGTTCACTAACATTGGCCCAGCCGGACCTATTAACTCTGGTCTTCACCTGGGCCACACCTGGACCTGGTAACTCTGGTCCCTACCAGAGCATCATCGGGACATGGTTCCTCTGCATGGCCTGCAGGTTGGCCTCATCTTGACCTGGTGAGTGGGGTTCCCACCGGGGTCTTACCGATGCCTGGTGACACAGTTCCCCACGTGGGCCTCACTTGGACCTGGAGAATGTGGTCCTTACCTAGTCCTCACCCAGAACTGGTAAATCTGGTCACCACCTGGGCCTCACCTAGTCTTGGTGAATTTGTTCCCCACCTGGACCTGATTGCTGTGGACTCCTTCTTGGCCTCACCTGGAAGTGGTAACTCTGATCCTAACTGGGCCTCTCCCAGATCTGGTGACTCTGTTCCTCACCTGTGGACCATTATGACCTGGATACTCTGTTCCACACCTGAGCCTCACCTGGACATGATGACTCTGGATCCCCTCTGGGCCTCACCCTGACATGGTTACTCTGGTCCCCATCTGGATGTCACCTAACCAGGTGAATCTGGTACCCCTTTAGGCCTCAACCAAACCTGGTGACTCTAGTCCTCAACTGGGCCTCACCGGGACCTAGTGAATATGCTCCCCAACTGTGCCTCATCTGGACATGATGGCTCTGGTTCTACGTGGGCATCATCGGGACATGGTTACTCTATTCCCCACTGGGAGTGACCTGATCCTTGTAACACTGGTCTGACTTTGGCATTTTCTGTACCAGGTGACTCTGGCTCCACCTGGGCCTCACCTGTAACTGGTAACTCTGTCCCTAAGCATGGCCTCACCTGACCTGGTGACTCTGGTTCCCATCGGGACCTCACCTGGACCTCATGTCTCTGGTCCCAGCTGGGCCTGACCAGGACCTGGTGTCTCGGTACCCACCTCGTTAGCATCAGGATATGGTTACACTGTTCAATAACAGTGAACCAGCTGGACCTATTAAATCTGGCCTTCACCTGGGCCACACCTGGACATGGTGATACAGTTTCCCACCTGGGTCTCACCTGGACTTGGTGAGTCGGATCCCCAACTGGTCCTCACCTGTAACTGGTGATTCGCGTTCCCACATGGTCATCATGTGGACCTGGTTGCTGCAGTGTTTCTAGCTTCTCTTGTACTTCGTGACTCTGGTCCCCACCAGGTCCTCACCGGGACCTGATGAGTGTGGTTGACACCTACACCTCACCTGGACCTGCTGATTCTGGTCTGCACCTGATTCTACCCTGGATCTGGTGACTGGGGTCTCCACCTGGGCTTCACCTGGATTAGGGGACTCCGGTCCCCATGTGGGCCTCACCTGGCCCTGTTTACCATGGTCCTCACCTGGACAAAATTGGGACCCTGTGACTGTGTTCCACAACTGGACCTCACCTGGACCAGGTGACTCTGGTTCCCCTCTGGGTCTCACCGTGCCCTAGTGTCTGTGAACCCCACTTTGGCCTGGCTTCGACCTGCTGACCCTGGTTGCCACCTGCGCCTGACCTCGAACTGTTGACTCTGGTTCTTTCAAGGGCCTCCCCTGTACCTGGTGTTCCTGGTGCCCACCTGGGCCTCACCTGGACGTGGTGACTCTTGTCACCACCGGGGACTCACCTGGACATGCTTACTGTGTTCCACAACTGGGCCTCAAGTACACCTCTTGACCATGGTCCCCTAGCCGGCCTCACATGGAACTGTTGCCTCTGATCCCCACCGGGGCCTCACGTGTACCTGGTAACTCTGGTCCTCACCTGGGCCTCATCTGCACCTAGAGACTCTGGTCCCCACCTGGACTTCACCTAGATCTGGTGACTCTGGTCCCCACCTGGAACTCACCTGTATCTGGTGACTCTGGTCCTCAGTTTGGCCTCACCTGGACCTGGTGTCTCTCGTCCCCACTTTGACCTAACTCAGAACTGCTGAATCTTGCCCCACCTAGGCCGCAACCAGACCTGGTGACTCTTGTCCCCAGCTATGCCTGAATTCGACCTGATGAATCTGGTCCTCACGTGGGCCTCACATGGACCTGGTAATCAGCTGGATACAGTGGCTCTGGTTCCCACAAGGGGCTCACCTGATACTGCTGACTGTGTTCTTATTCTATGCCTCACCAGGACCTAGTGATTCTGTTCCCCATCTGGGCTTGCATGGCCCTAGTGACCCTGGTCCTCACCCAGGCAGCATTGGGACCTGGATACTGTATTCCATACCTGGGCCTCACTTTGTCCAGGGACCTCTGGTCCCATTCTGGGCCTCAAACTAAACTGGTTACTCTGGTTCCCACTCTAGGCCTCACCCTTACCTGGTTGGTCACCCCTTGGGCTTCACTTGGGCCTGGTGAATCTGGTCCTAAGCTGGTACGCATCTGATCTGGTGACTGGTCGCCAGCTGGGCCTCACCTGGATTTGGTGAATCCTGTTGCCACCTGCTCCTCACCTGGACTTTGTGACTGTAGTACCACCTGGACCTCACCTGGATCTGGTGGCTCTGGTTCCCATATGGGGCTCTCCTGGACCTGGTTCCTTTGGTCTCCATCTGGCCTCACCTGGAACACAATGACTCTGATCCATGTTTGGGCCTCTCCTGGACCTGTTGACTCTGGTCCTTACATGGGCATCATTGGGACCTGGATACTCTCTTATATACCTGGGCCTCACCTGGATCTGGTGACTGTGGTTCCACCTGGGCCTCACCTGGACGAGGTGACTGGTTCCCACAGGGACCTCACCTGGGCCTGGTGACTCAGGTCCTCATATGGGCATAATGGGACCTGTTTTCTCAGTTCCACATCGGGGCCTCACCTGGACCTAGTGATTCTCGTCCCCCTCTGGGCCTCATCCTAAATTGGTGACTCTGGTCACCACCTGAATCACACCAGAACCGGGTGACTCTGTTCCCCCTCTGGGAATCACCCAAGCTGGGGACACTGGTCCTCAACTGGGCCTCAACAGGACCTGGTGAATCTACTCCTCACTTAGGACTCGTCTGGATCTTGTGACTCTTTTCCCACCTGGCATCAATGAGATATGTTTACTCTGTTCCCCACGTGGGCCTCACCTAGACATGATACCTTTGCTCCTCAGTTTGGCCTCAGCTGGTCCTGATGACTCTGGTCCCCCCACCTAGGCCTCAATCTGGACCTGGTAACTGGTCCTCACCTGGGGCTCACCTGGACCTGGCGACTCTCGTTCCCACATGAACCACACCTGGACCTGGTGCCTGTGGTGTTCTTGTAGACTCACATTTACCTGGTGAATCCGGTCCCCACTAGGGCCTCACCTGGATCTGGTGACTCTGGCCTGCAGGTTGGCCTCTCCTGGACCTGGTGAGTGGGGTTGCCACCTGGGCCTCACCCATACCTGGTTTCTCAGGTCTCCACGTGGGCCTCTTGGATCTGGTGAATCTGGCCCTTACCTGGTCCTCTCCCAGACCCGGGGACTCTGGTCACCACCTGGGCCTCACCTGGACATGGTGAATCTGGTCCCCATCTGGGCCTCACCCAGTCCTGCTGACTTTGTTCCGCACCTGGACCTGATTGCTTGGACTCTTTCTTGGCCTAACCTGGAACTGGTGACTCTGATCCTATCTGCGCGTCACCCAGACCTGGTGACTCTGGTCCTCACCTGGGCATCATTGGTACCTGGTTAATATGTTCCACACCTGAGCCTCACCTGGATGATGACTCTGGAACCTCTATGGGCCTCACCCTGTCCTGGTGACTCTGGTCCCCATCTGGATGTCACATTGACCAGGTGATTCTGGTACCCCTCTGAGCCTCAACCAGATCTGGTAACTCTGGTCCTCAACCGGGCCTCACCTGGACCTAGTGAATATGCTCCATCTGGGCCTCATTTGGACCTGGTGACTCTGGTCCCTACCTGGGCATCATTGGGACATGGTTCCACTGCATGGCCTGCAGGTTGGCATCACCTGGACCTGGTAACTCTGCTTCCTACATGTACATCATCGGGACACGGTTCCTCTGCATGGCGCGAAGGATGGCCTCTCCTGGACCTGGTGAGTGTGGTTGCCACCTGTGCGTCACCCGTACCTGGGGACACAGGTCCCCGCTTGGGCCTCTTGGACCTGGTGAATCTGGTCTGCAACTGAGACTACCCTGGATCTGGTAACTGTGGTCCCCACCTGGGCTTCACCTGGATTTGGGGACTCCGGTCCCCATCTTGGCCCCACCTGGCCCTGTTGACCATGGTCCTCAACTGGGCAAAATTGGGCCCCGGTGACTTTGATCCACAACTGGACCTCACCTGGACCATGTGACTCATGTCCCCCTCCGGGTCTCACCGTGCCCTAATGACTCTGAACCCCACTTTAGCCTGACTTGGACCTGCTGACCTTGGTTGCCAACTGTGCCTGACCTCGAACTGTTGACTCTGGTTCTATCAAGGGCCTCCCCTGTACCTGCTGTTCCTGGTCCCCACCTGGGTCTCACCTGGACGTGGTGACTCTTGTCACCACCGGGGACTCACCTGGACCTGTTTACTGTGTTCCACACATGGGCCTCAAGTAGACCTGTTGACCATGGTCCCCAAGCCGGCCTCACATGGACCTGTTGCCTCTGATCCCCACCGGGGCCTCACGTGTACCTGGTAACACAAGTCCTCACCTGGGCCTCATCTGGACCTAGACTCTGGTCCCCACATGGGCTTCACTTGGATCTGGTGACTCTGGTCCCCACCGGGACTTCATCTGGATCTGGTGACTCTGGTACCCACCTGGACCTCTCCTGGACCTGGTGACTCTCTTTCCAACATGGACCTCACCTTGATCTGGTGACTCTGGTCCTCAGTTTGGCCTCACATATACCTGGTATCTCTCGTCCCCACTTGGACCTAACTCAGTACTGCTGAATCTTGCCCCACCTAGGCCGCACCCAGACCTGGTGACTCTTGTCCCCAGCTATGCCTCAATTCGACCTGATGAATCTGATCCTCACGTGGGCCTCACATGGACCTGGGACTCAGCTGGATAGAGTGGCTCTGGTTCCCACAAGGGGCTCCACTGATACTGCTGACTGTGGTCTTATTCTATGCCTCACCAGGACCAAGTGATTCTGTTCCACATCTGGGTCTGCATGGCGCTAGTGACTCTGGTCCTCACCCAGGCATCATTGGGACCTGGATACTCTATTCCACACCTGGGCGTCAAATTGGCCAGGGACCTCTGGTCCCATTCTGGGCCTCAAACTAAACTGGTTACTCTGGTTCCCCCTCTGGGCCTCACCCTTACCTGGTGACGCTGGTCACCCCTTGGGCTTCACCTGGGCCTGGTGAATCTGGTCCTTAGCTGGTCCTCACCTGGATCTGGTGACTGGTCGCCACCTGGGCCTCACCTGGACTTGGTGAATCCTGTTGCCACCTGCGCCTCACCTGGACCTTGAGACTGTGGTGCCACCTGGACCTCACATGGATCTGGTGTCTCTGGTTCCCATATGGGGCTCTCCTGGACCTGGTTCCTGTGGTCTCCATCTGGCCTCACCTGGAACACAATGACTCTGATCCATATTTGGGCCTCTCCTGGACCTGTTTCCTCAGGTCCTTACCTAGGCATCATTGGGACCTGGATACTCTCTTATATACCTGGGCCTCACCTGGAACTGGTTACTGTGGTCCCACCTGGGCCTCACCTGGAGGAGGTGACTGGTTCCCACAGGGACCTCAACTGCACCTGGTGACTCAGGTCCTCATATGGTCATCATGGGACCTGCTTTCTTAGTTACACATCGGGGCCTCACCTGGACCTAGTGATTCTCGTCCCCCTCTGGGCCTCACTCTGACGTGGTGACTCTGGTACCCACCTGGATATCACCAGTACCGGGTGCCTCTGTTCCCCTCTGGGACTCCCCCTGAGATGGGGACACTAGTCTTCAACTGGGCCTCAACAGGACCTGGTGAATCTACTCCTCACTTAGGCCTCGTCTGGACCTTGTGACTCTTTTCGCACCTGGCATCAATGGCACATTGTTACTCTGTTCCCCACCTGGGCCTCACCTGGACATGATAACTTTGCTCCACACTTTGGCCTCAACTGGTCCTGATGACTCTGGTCCCCCAACAAATGCGTCAATCTGGACCTGATTGCTGTGGACTCCTTCTTAGCCTCAACTGGAACTAGTGACTCTGATCCAGATTGAGGATCCCCAATCTGGGCCTCACCTGGCCATGTCAACCATGGTCCTCATCTGCCAAAATTGGGACCCGGTGACTGTGTTCCACCCCTGGACCTCACCTGGACCAGGTGACTCTGGTCCCCCTCGGGGTCTCACCGTGCCCTAGTAACTGTGAACCCCACTTTGGCCTGACTTGGACCTGCTGACCCTGGTTGACACCTGCGCCTGACCTCGAACTGTTGACTCTGGTTCATTCAAGGGCTTCCCCTGTACCTGGTGATCCTGGTCCCCCCTGGGACTCACCTGGACGTGGTGACTCTTGTCACCACCGGGGACTCACCTGGACCTGGTTACTGTGTTCCACACCTGGACCTCAAGTAGACTTGTTGAGCATGGTACCGAAGTCGGCCTCATATGGACCTGTTGCCTCTGATTCCCACCGGGGCATCACGTGTACCTTGTAACACTGGTCCTCACTTGGGCCTCATCTGGACCTAGTGACTCTGGACCCCACCTTGGCTTCACCTGGATCTGGTGACTCTGGTCCTCAGTTTGGCCTCACCTGGACCTGGTGACTCAGGTCCTCTTATGGGCATCATGGGACCTGGTTTCTCAGTTCCTCATCCTGGCCTCACCTGGACCTAGTGAAACTCATCCCACTCTGGGCTTCTCCCTGACGTGGTGACTCTGGTCCCCACCTGGATATCACCAGAACCGGGTGACTCTGGTCCCCTTCTGGGACTCACCCGGAGCTGGGGACACTGGTCCTAAAATGGGCCTCAAAAGGACCTGGTGAATCTACTCCTCACTTAGGCCTCATCTGTACCTTGTGACTCTTTTCCCACCTGACATGAATGGGACATGTTTTCTCTGTTCCCCACCTGGGGCTCACCTGGACGTGATAACTTTTCTCCACACTTTGGCCTCAACTTGTCCTGATGACTCTGATCCCCCCATCCTAGGCCTCAATCTGGACCTGGTGACTCTGGTCCCCACCTGGACCTCTCCTGGACCTGGTGACTCTCTTTCCAACATGGACCTCACCTGGATCTGGTGACTCTGGTCCTCAGTTTGGCCTCACCTGGACCTGGTGTCTCTCGTCCCCACTTGGACCTAACTCAGAACTGCTGAATCTTGACCCACCTAGGCCGCACAAAGACCTGGTGACTCTTGACCACAGCTATGCCTCAATTCGACCTGATGAATCTGGTCCTCACGTGGGCCTCACATGAACCTGGGACTCAGCTGGATAGAGTGGTTCTGGTTCCCACAAGGGGCTCACCTGATACTGGTGACTTATTCACCAGTGGTCTTATTCTATGCCTCACCAGTACCTATTGCTTCTCTTCCCCATCTGGGCCGGCATGACCCTAGTGACTCTGGTCCTCACCCAGGCATCATTGGGACCTGGGTACTCTATTCCACACCTAGGCCTCAGTTTGACCAGTGACCTCTGGTCCCATTCTGGGCCTCAAACTAAACTGGTTACTCTGGTTCCCCCTCTGGGCCTCACCCTTACCTGGTGACTCTCGTCACCCCTTGGGCTTCACTAGGGCCCGCTGCATCTGGTCGTTAGCTGGTCCGCACCTGGATCTGGTGACTGGTCGCCACCTGGGGCTTACCTGGACTTGGTGAATCCTGTTGACACCTGCGACTCAACTGGACCTTGTGACTGTGGTCCCACCTGGACCACACCTTGATCTGGTGGGTCTGGTTCCCATATGGCGCTCTCCTGGACCTGGTTCCTGTGGTCTCCATCTGGCCTCACCTGGAACACAATGACTCTGATCCATATTTGGGCCTCTTCTGGACCTGTAGACTCAGGTCCTTAACTGGGTATCATTGGGACCTGGATCTCTCTTATATACCTGGGCCTCACCTGGACCTGGTGATTTGGACCCACTTGGGCATCACCTGGACGAGGTGACTGGTTCCCACAGGGACCTCACCTGGACCTGGTGACTCAGGTCCTCGTATGGGCATAATGGGACCTGGTTTCTCAGTTCCACATCGGGGCCTCACCTGGACCTAGTGATTCTCGAAACCCTCTGGGCCTCACTCTGACGTGGTGACTCTGGTTCCCCACCTGGATATCACCAGAACCGGGTGACTCTGGGCACCCTTTGGAACTCAACTGGACCTTGGGGACACTGGTCCTCAACTGGGGCTAAACAGGACCTCTTGAATCTACTCCTCACTTAGGCCTCTTCTGGACATTGTGACTCTTTCCCACCTGGCATCAATGGGACATGGTTACTCTGTTCCCCACCTGGGCGTCACCTGGACATGATAACTTTGCTCCACACTTTGTCCTCAACTGGTCCTGATGACTCTGGTCCCCCCACCTAAGCCTCAATCTGGACCTGGTGACTGGTCCCCACATGGGTCTCACCTGGACCTGGTGACTTCTCGTTCCCACATGACCCACACCTGGACCTGGTGACTGTGGTGTTCTTGTAGACTCACATTTACCTGTTGACTCCGTTCCCCACTAGGGCCTCACCTGGATCTGGTGACTCTGGTCCCCATCAGTATGTCACCTGGACCAGGTGATTCTTGTACCCCTCTAGGCCTCAACCAGATCTCTTGACTCTGGTCCTCAACTGGGCCTCACCTGGACCTAGTGAATATGCTCTAGCAGGGTCTCATTTGGACCTGGTGACTCTCGTCACTACCTGGGCATCATCGGGACATGGTTCCACTGCATGGCCTGCAGGTTGGCCTCACCTAGTGCTGGTAAATCTGGGTCCCTACCTTGGGCATCATCGGGACATGGTTCCACGGCATGGCCTGCAGGTTGGCCTCACCTGGACGTGGTAACTCTAGTACCCACCTGGGCATCATCGGGACGTGGTTCCTCTGTATGGCCTGCAATTTGGCCTCACCTGGACCTGGTGAGTGGGGTTGTCACCTAGGCCTCACCCATACCTGGTGATACAGGTCCCCATGGGGGCCTCACTTGGACCTGGTGAATCTGGTCCTTACCTGGTTGTCACCCGGAACTCGTAACTCTGGTCACCACCTGGGAACACCTGGACCTGGTGAATCTGGTCCCCATCCGGGCCTCATCCAGTCCTGGTGAATTTGTTCCCCACCTGGACCTGATTGCTGTGGACTCCTTCTTGGCCTCAGCTGGAACTGCTGACTCTGATCCTAACTGGGCCTCACCGAGATCTGGTGACTCTGGTCCTCACCTGTGGACCATTATTTCCTGGATACTCTCTTCCACACCTGAGCCTCACCTGGACATGATGACTCTGGACCCTCTCTGGGCCTCAGCCTGACATGGTGACTCTGGTCCCCATCTGGATGTCACATAGACAAGGTGTCTGGTACCTCTCTAGGCCTCAACTTGACCTGGTGACTCTGGTCCTCAACTGGGCCTCACCGGGACGTAGTGAACATGCTCCCCACCTGAGCCTCATCTTGACCTGTTATTCTGGTTCTACCTGGGCATCATCGGGACATGGTTACTGTATTCCCCACTGGGACTGACCTGAATCTGGTAACTCTGGTCCTCACTTTGGTCTCTTTTGTACCAGGTGACTCTACCTCCACCTGGGCCTCACCTGTAACTGGTGACTCTGATCCTAAGCATGGCCTCACATGACTGGTGACTGTGGTTCCCTTCAGGACCTCACCTGGGCCTCATGTCTATGGTCACACCTGGGCCTCACCAGGACCTGGTGTCTCTAGTACCCATCCTGGGTAGCATCAAGATATGCTTACACTGTTCACTAACAGTGACCCAGCCGGACCTATTAACTCCGATCTTCACCTGAGCCACACCTGGACATGGTGACACTAGTTCCCACCTGGTCACTTGGACATGGTGAGTCGGATCCCCACCTGGTCCTCACCTGTAACGGTGATTCTCGTTCCCACATGGACATCATGTGGATCTGGTGGCTGCAGTGTTTCTAGCTTCTCATGTACCTCGTGACTCTGGTCCCCATCAGGGCCTCACCGGGACCTGGTGTGTGTGGTTGCCACCTGCTCCTCACCTGGACCTGGTGATTCTGGTCTGCACCTGAGACTACCCTGGATCTGGTGACTGTGGTCCCCACCTGGGATTCACCTGGATTTGGGGACTCTGGTCCCCATATGGGCCTCACCTGGCCGTGTTGACCATAGGCCTCAAACTGGGCAAAATTGGAACCCCGGTTTACTGTGTTCCACAACTGGACCTCACCTCTACCAGTTGACTCTGGTCCCCCTCTGGGTCTCACTGTGCCCTAGTGACTGTGAACCCCACTTTGGCCTGACTTGGACCTTTTGTCTCTGGTTGCAACCTGCTCCTGACGTCGAACTTTTGACTCTGGTTCTTTCAAGGGCCTCCCCTGAACCTGGTGATCCCGGTCCCCACCTGGGACTCACCTGAACGTGGTGACACTTGTCACCACTGGGGACTCACCTGGACCTTGTTACTGCGTTCCACACCTGGGCTTTAAGTAGACCTGCTGCTCTGATACCCACCAGGGCCTCAGTGTCTGGTAACTCTGGTCCTCACCTGGCCTCATCTGGACCTAGTGACTCTGGTCACCACCTGGGATTCACCTGGATCTGGTGACTCTGGTCTCCACCTGGACTTCACCTGGATCTGGTGACTCTGGTCCCCACCTGGACCTCTCCTGAACCTGGTGACTCTCTTTCCCAACATGGACCTCACCCTGGATCTGTTGACTCTGGTCCTCAGTTTGGCCTCACCTGGACCTGGTGTGTCTCGTCCCCACTTGGACCTAACTCAGAACTGCCTGAATCTTGCCCCCCATAGGCCCGCACCCAGACCTGGTGACTCTTGTCCCCATGCTATGCCTCAATTCGACCTGATGATCTGGTCCTCACGTGGGCCTCACATGGACCTGGGACTCAGCTGGTTAGAGTGGCTCTGGTTCCCACAAGGGGCTCAACCTGATACTGCTGAATGTGGTCTTATTCTATGCTTCACTAGGACCTAGTGATTCTGTTCCCCATCTGGGCCTGCATGGCCCTAGAGACTCTGGTCCTCACCCAGGCATCATTGGGACCTGGATACTGTATTTCACACCTGGGCCTCACTTTGACCAGAGACCTCTGGTCCCATTCTCGGTCTCAAACTAAACTGGTTACTCTGATTCTACCTCTGGGACTCACCGTTACCTGGTTTCTCTGGTCACCCCTTGAGCTTCACATGGGCCTGGTGAATCTGGTCCTTAGCTGGTCCGCACCTGGATCTGGTGATGGTCGCCACCTGGGCTCACCTGGACTTGGTGAATCCTGTTGCCACCAGCGCCTCACCTGGACCTTGTGACTGTGATCCCACCTGGACCTCACCTGGATCTGGTGGCTCTGGTTCCCATATGGGGCTCTCCTGGACCTGGTTCCTGTGGTCTCCATCTGGCCTCACCTGGAACACAATGACTCTGATCCATATTTGGGCCTCTCCTGGACCTGTTGACTCTGGTCCTTACCTGGGCATCATTGGGACCTGGATGCTCTCTTATATACCTGGGCCTCACCTGGACCTGTGACTGTGGTCCCACCTGGGCCTCACCTGGACGAGGTGACTGTTCCACAGGGACCTCCCTGGACCTGGTGACTCAGGTCCTCTTATGGGCATCATGGGACCTGGTTTCTCAGTTCCACATCGGGGCCTCTCCTGGACCTAGTGATTCTCCCCTCTGGGCCTCACCCTGACGTGGTGACTCTGGTCCCCACCTGGATATCACCAGAACCGGGTGACTCTGGTCCCCCTCTGGGACTCACCCGGAGCTGGGGACATAGTCCTCAGCCTGGGCTGAACAGGACCTGGTGAATCTACTCCTCACTTAGGCCTCATCTGGACCTTGTGACTCTTTTCCCACCTGGCATCAATGGGACATGGTTACTCTGTTCCCCACCTGGGCCTCACCTGGACATGATAACTTTGCTCCACACTTTGGCCTCAACTGTCCCGATGACTCTGGTCCCCCCACTAGCCTCAATCTGGACCTGGTGACTGTGGTCCCCACCTGGGTCTCACCTGGACCTGGTGACTCTCGTTCCCACATGAACCACAACCTGGACCTGGTCTGTGGTGTTCTTGTAGACTCACATTTACCTGTGACTCCGTCCCCACTAGGGCCTCACCTGGATCTGGTGATCTGGCCTGCAGGTGGCCTCACCTGGACCTGGTGAGTGGGGTTGCCACCTGGGCCTCACCCATACCTGGTGACAGGTCCCCACGTGGGCCTCTTGGACCTGTGAATCTGGTCCTTACCTGGTCCTCTCCCAGACCCGGGCTCTGGTCACCACCTGGGCCTCACTGGACCTGGTGAATCTGGTCCCCATCTGGGCCTCACCCAGTCCTGGTGACTTTGTTCCCACCTGGACCTGATGCTGCTGGACTCTTTCTTGGCCTCACCTGGAACTGGTGACTCTGATCTATCTGCGCGTCACCCATACCTGTGACTCTGGTCCTCACCTGGGCATCATTTACCTTGTGACTCTGTTCCACACCTGACCTCACCTGGACATGATGACTCTGGAACCTCTCTGGGCCTCACCCTGACCTGGTGACTCTGGTCCCCATCTGGATGTCACCTGGACCTGGTGTTTCTGGTACTCTAGGCCTCAACCAGATCTGGTGACTCTTGTCCTCAACTGGGCCTCACCTGGATCTAGTGAATATGCTCCATCTGGGCCTCATTTGGACCTGGTGACTCTGGACCCTACCTGGGCATCATCGGGACATGGTTCCACTGCATGGCCTGCAGGTTGGCCTCACCTGCTCCTGGTAACTGTGGTCCCTACCTGGGCATCATCGGGACATGGTTCCTCTACAGGCCTGCAGGTTGGCCTCACCTGGACCTGCTGAGTGGGGTTGCCACCTGGGCCTCACCCTTACCTGTGACAAAGGTCCCCACGTGGGCCGAAATTGGACCTGGTGAATCTGTTCCTTACCTTTTCCTCACTGGAAGTGGTAACCCTGGTCACCACCTGGGCCTCACCTGTACATGGTGAATCTGGTCCCCATCTGTGCCTCACCATGTCCTGGTGTCTTTGTTCCCCACCT